>NW_024543235.1:0-271388 GCF_018167655.1 Microtus oregoni
CATTTAAGAACCATTTACAGACTGGGCGGTAGTTGCACATGCCTTTAATCCCAGCACTTGGGAAGCAGAAGCAAAAAAAGAAAAAGAAACATCTACTCCATGGCCCTGCTGTAGCAGGGTCAGTGTTGATGTACATGGCTCCTGTTTCCACCAAGGGCCATGCCAGTGCCCGGGATCTGGGCTGCCCACCTGAAGCCATGGTGGTACCTAGGGTCATACTGTATGTAGCCTAGGCCCATACAGATACATACAGAGTGGCCTGCTCTGCTACCCGATACCATGGTGATGTTTGGGTCAGAGCTGCAGCTAAAGCCTATGTCTGGGTACGTGGCCTTACTGCAATCAGGGTCTGTGTTGATGGCCGTGGTTCCTGTTACCATCGAAGACCATGTGGATGCTCAGGGTCTGGGCTGCCACATGGGGCCATGTTGGTGTCCAAGGGCTATGCTGTCACTGGGGCCATGCTGATCTGAGTAGTCTGTGCTGCCACCCGTGGCCATGGTGTTGCCCAGGTTCGAGCTACTGCTGAGTGGTATCTCTGGGTCCATGGCCCTATAACAGCTAGGGTCTGAGTTGATGTTCATGGCTTCTGTTACCACCAAGGGCCCTACAGATGCCTGGAGTCTGGTCAGCCACCTGAGACTATGGTGGTGTTTGAGACCCATGCTGCCACCACGGCCCTACTGATCTGGGTAACTTGAGCAGCCACAGGGGTCATGGTGATACCTAGAACTGAACTGCTACCCAGAGCCATGTCCAAGTTCATGGTCCTACTGCAGCTGGGGTCTATATTAATGCCTGTGGCCCATGTTAGCACAGGGGGCATCAAAACCATGCATGATGAAATCTGGGGGCCAGGCCGAGCCGGCCCTGCCCTTTGCTGGCCTTGAGAAAGCTGCCCCTGTCCCTCTCTGGACATTGCAGCAAGAGATCTGGCTCCGACTCTCATGGAAGAGCTGGCCGCAATGACCTGGACACCAGAGAGCTGGCCCCTTGTACTCTGAAGAGATGGCCCCACCCCATCACTACAAGCAAGGATGAACTGGCCCTGCTGATGTGGGCCTAGGAGACTTGGCCCCACCCATCATTTAAGTGGCTGGCCCCAAAGCAGGGTCTGAGCTCAACTGTCACCCAGGTCCACATCCAGGGGCTTGGGTTGGCCCACCCTAACATCTACCCCATCTATGACCTCCTGGAGCATGTGGAGGGACTCGGCCTGAGGAGCTGGACCCACAGGACCTTCATAACTTGAGGAGTTTCGGGGACGGTCTGGTGGTGATGGTGTGCCAGAGGCCTTGAAGCAGACCAGTGACTCCTTGCAGTGCACACTGGCAAGCAAAGCTGATGGGACAGGAGGGTATGCTGCACAGTGCACCTTAGGTCTCAATGCCACCCAGATGAATGGGGAGGGCGAGAAAGAAAAAGTGGGTTTTGTTTGTTTTGGTTTGGTTTTAATTTTTAAAATTTTTCTTTTATGAGGAGGAAGGTTGCAGGAGTGAAGGGCAGATATGGAGGGACTGGAGGTGGGTGGAATTGGGGTGCATGACTTGGCATTTCTAAGGAATCAATAGAGAAATTATGCTTAAACATTTACTCTCTGATGAATATCTTGCATATCACCATAGAACCTTCATCTGGCGGTGGATGGAGATAGAGACAGAGACCCACATTGGAGTACTGGACTGAGCTCCCAAGGTCCAAATGAGGAGCAGAAGGAGAGAGAACATGAGCAAGGAAGTCAGGACCGCGAGGGGTGCACCCACCCACTGAGACGATGGGGCTGATCTAATGGGAGCTCACCAAGGCCAGCTGGACTGGGACTGATGGAGCATGTGATCAAACCGGACTCTCTGAATGTGGCTGGCAATGAGTGCTGACTGAGAAGCCAAAGACAATGGCACTGGGTTTTAATTCTATTCCATGTAATGACTTTGTGGGAGCCTAGTCTGTTTGGATGCTCACCTTCCAAGACCTGGATGGAGGGGGGAGGACCTTGGACTTCCCACAGGGCAGGGAACCCTGACTGCTCTTTGGACTGGAGAGGGAGGGGGAGGGGAATGGGGGAGGGGGAGGGAAGTGGGAGGAGGGGAGGAGGTGAAAATTTGTAATAATAAAAGAAAGAAAAAAAGAATTCACTCTACATTAGGTTCCTAGCACTCTTTTCATTACTGTGGGGGAGATACTAAGATGAAAGCTGTTGCTAATATTTATAATAGAGTGTGCCATTCAATAATTACCCTGTATTGTTTTCAATCTCTAAATTTTATGAATTATTGGTAATTGAGAAAGGAAATATTTCTTAGACACATAGATATGAGAATAGAAGCTCTTACCAAGATGTATTATACAGCCTTGTGTATAGTAGATTCTTAGAAAATGTTGTAAAATAAAATTAGAATACAACCCGATCAGCAAACTGACAAGAAGGCTACCCTGTCTATTTCAAGGTTTGCTTTTGGTAACTTTAGCACCACCACATATGCAATCTTTATCAGGCCCTGACTTCTGACCCAACACTCCCGTGAGGTTTTCTTAACATTGTTATTGAAAACTGGGCTCTTTAAATTCGGGAAACAATTAGAAGGATTGATAAATTACTCCCCAATGATGTGCTGATGGAAGACTGTCAGCAACTTATATCCCTACTGTATGTATTAATACCATCAAATTAACGGGGTCTAGATTCATAAACATCTGGATATGTGTATGGAAGTTCCTAGATGGGGTCAGTAGAAATGGGAAAGATCAACAAAAATCTGGGCAGCACCATTCTGTAGTATGCTGCGGTCTCAGACTAGGACAGCTTTGATCTTTCTGCTTTCTCACTGTGGATGAAGTGGGACCAACTGCCTCCAAATTACGCTGACATGACTTCTGCCATAGTAGACTGACTATACTTGTAAGCTGTGAGTCAGAAGAAGCCCTTTCCTGAGTTGCTTTTATCACAACAGGAAAAAAAAGTAACGAATGCTCTTGTAAATTATGTTCTTTCTTCTCAGAAACCAGGGAAATAGTAACAAGGACCTTCAAGAGACAATTCATTATATAATTCAGGGCTCACAAGGTGAGGAGGGAAATTTTGAATTTTCAGATTTTATTTATTTAGTTGTTGCTTTATCTATCTATCTATCTATCTATCTATCTATCTATCTATCTATCTATCTATCTATCTGGTTTTTTGAGACAGGGTTTCTCTGTAGCTTTGGAGCCTCTCCTGGAATTAGCTCTTATAGACCAGGCTGGCCTCAAACTCACAGAGTTCTACCTGCCTCCACCCCTCGAGTGCTGGGATTAAAGGCGTGTGCCACCACCGCCTGGCTGAATTTTCAGATTTTAAAGGGTCAGCTGAAGCCAGATGTGGTGGCATATGCCTGTCTTGAAATCAGCCTGCAAAAAAGAAAACAGGAAATAATCGGTCAATCAATCAATCAGCTGCTAATGTGGTGAGGGGCTTATAGTAGATACATTTTGGAACAAAAAGGATCTTTTAAATGATGGATTATAGATGCAATCTCTGCTGTCTGTGAAGCTGGCCTCCTCTCACACCGCAGTGGGGATCTGCTACTTTTCCGGTGAGATTAGAAAGCCCAGAAAATGGAACTTTCCCTGTGATATAAGCTGGCAGGAAACAGCCCATTATAATTTACATGTGTTTTTTCAGCTCAGCTTCTTCAGAAATAAAAGAAGGTGCTATAATGTACCAGAAATGTGAAATTTATAGCAAGTAGCTGTCAAATACACACAAGGCAAGGCTAAGTTCAAGGCCGGACAGATGCAGTGGTAAAGATACAATGGAAGACTTTTCAGATTTGATGAAAGGAAACAGCAGTTAAAAAGTATAGCTTCTGGTTGTCCTTACCCCAAATACCAGGAAGAATGCTCTCCCCTCAAAAGGCCTGAGGACTTTCATGTATGTTGGAGAATGTTTCATTACTTAGAAGTCAAATCTGCTTACACTATGGGTTGGCTTTATATTCTAGGATCTATTCTGAAGAAAATGATTAGAAAGCCTTGGGTCCCATCAGAACCCACATGATTGGAAGCAAAGTGAAACTGACTGATGACAACAGCTTTCCTATGGAGACATAAGGAGGCAAATGCAATATGGTCTTGAAGCAGTCTCCCCCAAACTCCCAATCTACTGTGCTCTGGGAAGAGAATTATAGGCATTCTTCTAAGATTCAGACTGGCTGTGGGCCAAATTTGCCTGCAGAGCCTAGTTGGATAGTGCAAAGCCTCCAGAGTGGTTGAGTAAAGCCTTTCTTTGATAAAGGTTTAATTTTCCTGAGATAAAGGTGGGAGCCACAGGAAGAAAAAGGAAGTAAAGTCAGGGTATGCTGAGGAATTTTTGCACTCCTTCCCTTCTGTTGATCTTCACACCTGCTCTTTTGTTATTGCCTGTCCCTGTAGAACAGCAGATAGGAATGGACTGAGAACTAAAGGAATATCCAAATATACCAAAACTGAATCCTCAAAGATTCAGTACCAAGGCCAGAGAATCACAGGGGCCAAATGTTCTGTCCTCTGGTTCTTAAGTTTTCAAGTAGCCGGGCGGTGGTGGCGCACGCCTTTAATCCCAGCACTCGGGAGGCAGAGGCAGGTGGATCTCTGTGAGTTCGAGACCAGCCTGGTCTACAAGAGCTAGTGCCAGGACAGGCTCCAAAGCCACAGAGAAACCCTGTCTCAAAAAAACCAAAAAAAAAAAAAAAAAAAGTTTTCAAGTATAAATTGTATTGCATGAATAATATTTTAATATTTATCTATTCTCTCTCTCTGTGTGTGTGTGTGTGTATGTGTATGTGTGTGTGTGTGTGTGTGTGCGCACGCGTGATGAATGCAAAGATACTTGTTGAGTACAGAAGGCAGTGTCAGATTCCCCAGAACTGGAGTTACAGAGTTACAGACTATTGTGAACTGTCTGACATAGGTGTTGGGAACTGAACTCTGTTCCTCTGGAGGAGCAACAAATACTCTTAAGTGAGGAATCTCTCCAGCTTATGCATGAGTATTTTTTAAAACAATTATCATAATTTGTGTGTGTGTGTGTGTGTGTGTGTGTGTGTGTGTGTGTGTGTGTGTGTGTGTCTGGTCTACATATGTCATGGAGCACATGTGGCGCTTGGCGCTCAGAGGATAAATTGCAGGAGTCTGTTCTCTCCTTCCACCATGTGAGTCCCAGAGACTGAAGTCAGGTCCTTAGACTTGGTGATAGGAATCTTTACCCATTAAGCCATCTTACCTGCCCATGGATAAATTTTACGTTTGGGGTAATATATTACTATCTAGGCCAAGGTTAGCTCAAACTCCTGAGTCTCCTGAGTCATTCTCCCCAAGTGTTGCTATTACAGATATGTCTCACTAAAATTGGCCTTTTAAAAATAACATAATTCTTTATTGATTCTTTGGGAATTTCACATCATGCACCCAATCATGCTCCCCTCCCAGTACCTCCATATCCACCCTCACCCTGAAGCATACCCCCAAATGAATTCCCCAGATTAATTAAAAACAAAAAAACCCACCTCGATCCTCTGTCTTTCCATCACCTCTTCATTCATCCTGTTATGATTCAGCCACAATAGAACTGACACTTCCAGGTTCCAGTGCCACGCATGTGAGAACAAGCCCTCATGCATGACCCACGTGTGGCATGGTTGCATCACCTACATATGACACAGCTACATGAGCCCTTGTGTGCATGTGTGAGCTCCGTCATCTGCGTATAACATAACCACCTCATTCCCCTTGTGTGCATGCACTAGGCAGCCCTTAAAAGCTGGATGCACCATTTTCAGCTCTCTCTCTCTCTCTCTCCTTCTGCACACCGACCTCACCAGGCCTGTACAACCCCGAATAAACTCCTAAAGGGTTTGTTGCTTGTTCTGCATTTCCTTCACACTCGAGCCAGGTAATTTCATTGGTGCCACGAGCCTCGGGAGGCTCTCCTGGGGTCGGGATCCAGAACCAGGTATTTTTTCCACAACAATCATGTGTTCCATCTGCCTGAGCGTGACCTCTACTCATACCAACAGCTTCAGTTGGTGATTTCCCCCATTCTGGTCAGCTTAACCATTTCTCTGAACCCAAGGAATTGACCGTTGAGCTCCTGGAAATCTTCTGGTGTTCCTAGAAATGGGAGGACAGCCCCAACCATGGCCTTCACAGCTACAGTTGAACTCTTTGCTGACATTCATTTCTGGATTGCTTCCCTTAGCCAAAAACGTCATTAGACAACTCAGGGTTGCCTGTCCGCCTCAGATTTTTCAGTTTAGTTTTCTTTTGGACCACTTGTCAGTGGTCCCTGCTGTGAGAGGTTGCTAGGACTCTAGCCTCTCTGGTTTCCCAGTCGCCTGGACTGGAGCCAGTCTGGCTTTAACACCCTGCCTGTAGATAGAGGATGCTCATCTACAAGCCCTGCATTGTTTGCCACTGTTTCACACCCTGCCTATAGAAGTGAGATGTCCCCCTATAAGTCCTATGGTGTTGCCATTTTTGCAGGTTTTTATGGTTTCAGCTCTGGGTAGCAAGCCATCTAAGACCATCAATCCAGCCCCCACACTGGCATGCCTTTTAGAGGCCCTAAAACCCCAGACCTTAATACCCTACTTACAGATTCCCACACTTGTTCATCTTTGTTCAAAAAATGGCTTTGTTGCAATTTAGATAACAGTTTAAAGTGGCCACCTAATGGTACCTTTGATCTCAATATTCTACAGGAGCTTTCTAACTACTGTCAGCGCACAGGCAAATGGAAGGAGTTTCCTTATATCCAAGCCTTTTACTATCTAAGCTCTAAGACTAAGCCATCTCTCTGTCCTTGCAAGTTGTTTGCCTGCTCAGATACTCCTGGCTATACCATCTGAGCCGGAAGAACCCTCCACTTCCACTCTGGACCCAGCTAATGAACCCCTGCCTTTTCGACCTCATTGGGCAGCTACTCCCACTTCTTATAATCTCACCTTTCATGATATCTATATGATCCTATCTAATAACCTACTTCCTGAAGAATGCAGGTGAGTTTGGGAGCAGGCCAGACTACGTGCAGACAAGGTTCACCAAACACATGCAACACACACCCCCAGGGGCCAGACTACATGCAGATTATATTTACCAAACACATGCAACACACCCCCCAGGGGCAGAGATGGTCCCCGAGCAGGAACCACACTGGGATTATAATACCCCAGGAGGAATTTTAGCTATGGATCAGTTTTTGACTTGCCTTCTGGCAGGTCTTTGTAAGGTTGCCCTCAAGGTAATAAACTATAATAAGCTCTCGGAGGTCATTCAAAATCTGAAGGAAACTCCTTCTGCATTTTTGGAATGCCTCACTAAAGCCCTGTTACAGTATACTAACTTAGATCCAGAAAGCACTGAAAGCAGACAGTTCCTCATGACTCATTTTCTTTCTCAGTGCTACCCTGACATTAAGGCTAAAATTAGATGTTTGGAAAAAAGGCCCCTTGACTCCATAGGCTGAAGTCTTAGAGTTGGCTTTTAAGGTGTACCATGCGAGAAATGACAAAGCCCTCAACTACCACTGTCACATGCTAGCCATGGCCCTCCAACTGGCAGAGGTGACAGACCACCCAACCTGTGCTCCTTCTATTCACCTTACCCCAGATTCACCAGCAGCTCAACTCCTCCTCCTTCTAGCCTCCAAACTTCCCAGCTCCAATGTATCTTTTCCTCTACCAGCCTCTCAGGTAGACCCCCATGTCTGGGACACCCAAAACCCTTCTGTTGCTAAACACCATTCCCCCATCATTATCCAATTATAAGATCCCACTAAGTACATTACCCAAGCTCAGTACCCCCTATCTCTCCAGAGCCTTAGGGGACTTAAGCCTATTATCTCTGACCTTCTAAGAAAAAATCTACTTTGCCCCACCTCTTCTCCCTTTAACACCCCTCCCTATACTTGCTGTTAAAAAACTTAATGGAACCTATCACCTGGTTCAAGACCACTGGCTCATTAACTCCACAGTGGTCCCTCTTCATTCTGTAGTGCCTAACCCTTACACACTTCTTTCCACTATCTCCCCAGGAACCTCCCACTTCTCAGTTCTAGATTTTAAGGATGCTTTTTTCTCTATTCCTCTCAGTTCGCAATCTCAAAATATCTTTGCCTTCACCTGGAACAACCCTGACACTTACCTCTCCACACAGCTCACCTTGACCGTCCTTCCCCAGGGATTCTGGGACAGCCCACACCTATTTGGTCAGACTTTAGCTTCTGGTCTACTCTCACTGTCTCTCCCTAAGTCTAAACTCATACAGTATGTAGATGATATTTTACTTTGCAGTCCATCCTTAAAGATCAGCAAAACTGCCGGGCGGTGGTGGCGCACACCTTTAATCCCAGCACTCGGGAGGCAGAGGCAGGCGGATCTCTGTGAGTTCGAGACCAGCCTGGTCTACAAGAGCTAGTTCCAGGACAGGCTCCAAAGCCACAGAGAAACCCTGTCTCGAAAAACCAAAATAAATAAATAAATAAATAAATAAAGATCAGCAAAACTTATACCTCTGTTTCTTTAAATTTCCTGTCCAAAAAGGGTTGTAGAATCTCACCTTCTAAAATCCAACTGTCTGCCTCTCAGGTCATTTACTTGGGATTAACTATTACCCAACCCAAAAAGCTATTACCCTAGACAGGAAAAAGCTAATTCAGTCCCTTGCAGTTCCTTCTACAAAAGAAGAGGTTTTATTGTTCCTAGGAATAGCTGGCTTTCTGCGTTCCTAGATCCCTTCTTTTTCTTTCCTCACCCACCACTTATATGAGGTGGCTCTCAGCTCTCTGTACCTTCTCTATCCTGTTAATAAACCCTTCCAGAGACTCCAGCAAGCCCATATCCAGGTCCCAGCTCTTCATCTCCTAGATTTAATTTGTCCTTTCTCCCTCTATGTAACAGAGAAGGAGGGATATGCCCTTGGGGTTCTAGGACATCAATTGGGACCTTCCTCAGCACCTGTAGCATACCTGTCAAAGAAACTGGGCCTTACCACTTAGGGCTGGGCACCCTTCATACGTGCTTTAGTGGCCATTGAGCTTCTTATTTGTGAGTCAAAGAAACTAACCTTTGGGTCACCCACCACTATCTTCTCCCACCACAATCTGTCTCATCTCTTAACTTACAAAGGCGTACAAACCTTACCCTCTTCCTTCTTCCTTTCCCTCCAGGTGGCACTAGTATAAAATGTCACACTCACTTTTCAATCCTGTTCACCCCTTAATGTCTCAAACTCCTACCTCAAACTAACATTAATTATTCTCCATCTCATTCCTGCATAGAAACCTTAGAGGATCTACTTCCCCACCCCTCACATATACAGGAGGGCAAACTGTCCCAGGCCACTTATACCTGGTATACACAGATGGCAGCTCCTTTTAATGTGAAGAGACCTGTAGTGCAGGCTATGCCATAGTGTCAGATACTAGGGTGGTGGAGGCACAGGCACTCTCTGATCATACCATTAACCAGAAGGCTGAATTAATAGCCCTTACCCATGCCTTCCAGTTAGCAAAGGGACAATCTTTAAATGTTTACACAGACTTCAAATATGCCTTTCATATCCTTCTGTCCCACACAGCTATCTGGAAGAAGCGTGGGCTTCTTACGACGAAAGGAGGATCCATAACTAACTCAGGTTACATTATAGACTTGTTAAAAGCTCCCTTCCAGGAACTGACTGGCAGCTTGATATTCCTCATATGCCCACTGTCAGAAGAGTTAAATATCTCCTGGTTTTGGTGGACACCATGTCTAGGTGGATTGAAGCGTTTTCCACCACTAACAAGAGAGCCCAGACAGTTTCCAATGTTGTTCTCTGAGAAATCATCCCCCGGTTTGGAGTACCAACCTCTCTTCAGTCAGATAATGGCCCAGAATTTACCTCCCAGATCTTTCAAACTTTATCTAAGGCTGTTAACATTTCCTGGCATTTTTTTTTGAAACAGGGTTTCTCTGTAGCTTTGGAGCCTGTCCTGGATCTAGCTCTTGAAGATCAGAGCTAGTCTCAAACTCACAGCCATCTGCCTGCCTCTGCCTCCCAAGTGCTGGGATTAAAGACATGCACCACCACTGCCTAGACTTTCCTGGCATTTCATATCACATACCATCCTCAGTCTTCAGGGAAGGTAGAATAAATGAACTGTTCCTTAAAAATGTTCTTGTTAAGATTTCACAGGAGCAGGGTGCTGGAGAAATGGCTCAGAGGTTAAGAGCTCTAACTGCTAGTCCAGAGGTCCGGAGTTCAATTCCCAGCAACCACATGGTGGCTCACAACCATCTGTAATGAGATCTGGTGTCCTCTTTTGTCATGCAGGCAGAACACTGTGAACACAATAAATAAATAAATATTTTTTTTTTTAAAAAAAAAGATTTCATAGAAGCTTCACCTTGACTGGGTAAAACTTTTGCCTTTGGTCCTTCTTAGGCTAGGGCTCTCCCCCAAACCCCTTTTCATCTTGCCCTTTGAACTCCACGTATGGGTGGCTGGTTTTAACTCCTGGCCTCTCACCTAAAACTTCTTCACTTCCTGATCATCTGCTTACTCCACTGTTATCCCATCTTTGCTCTCTATTATGGGATTTACTCATTACCTCAACCATGTACCAATTAAAATAGGAGATCAAGTACTATTCTCTACCCCAGACCAATGTCTCTCACTCCTTTTCCCTAAATGGCAGGGCCCCTTTAAAGTAATTCTTGTAACTCCCACAGCTGCCAAGCTCGAGGGACTCTGTCATTGGATCCGCCTGTCTCAACTTAAACCTTTTACTCTTCCAGCTTAAGATACTCCCTCATATATGGTAACTCAACAAGGCCCTGCTCCCTCAAGTTCTAGAGGACACCAAGATTGGCCACTTTTTCTCCAGTTCCAGAAAAATAAAAGTTTCTTCACCATACTCAACTCTCCTGTGCCAAAAACTCCATACACTGTCCCTCTTCCTCTTTTTCCTATCGGCTTTACCAACTTCTCTCTATCTCCAATGTCATACTTAAATTTCCAGTTAACCACTCAGCTGTTATTAGGGACCATCATTAAACAGAGTTAGAGGTACAAGGATTGCCAAAAGCCCAGGTGGTAAGAAACAATAATGAGTTTGGGGACATTCACAGGCCCAGACTCCAAGAACTCACAAAACAGTTTTTAACATGACAGGTTCATCACTGACTGCAGCAGTGTCTCCTGGATGTTAAGGTAATACCATGATGCTAAAGAGAACAAGTGCTTTAAGATTTGCTTCAGGTAAAACGTTGAGGGGTCTAATAATTCCCCTTTCTAATAATTCCCTTTTCTAATAATTCCCCCTTCTTTTCCTCCCTTCTCCCCATTGTCATCCATTCCGACACTATACCATTGTAATTGTAGGCTTTTAATATGTCTAAAATTTATTTCTTTTCAAACATTCTTTCATAAGCTCCAGGAAGCCAATTGGACCTATCTAAATGGACCAGACTCACCCAGAATAAGTATCATTTAATTCTTCCCTTATCATTCCTGGTCTCTGGAACACCTGGGAAATTCCCTTCTCCACCCCCTCCCCCTAAAAAAAAGAACTCTCCTCTCTTTCATCTTGGGACTCTCCTCCCTTAGTCACCAAGATCTAAATTTTTTTCCAGAGATAATTTTCTGCCTTTCCAGCATTTTGTGAGGTCCAAGCTGCCATCCAGCCAGTTCCACATCGTCTGGAAAAAACACAAAAGTAATCAGCCACCCCTGGACATGGTCAAGCATCTCAACTCTCCAATGCCCACAAAATCAGCAAAAAGCAGTCTTGAGAGACATTACGACGTTCCATTCCAACCCATTAAAGACCCCAAAGTCCCCAAATTTTTGTCCCATTCTCACCCATTAAAGATCCCAAATGCCCCAAATTTTTATAATAAACAAAAGGGTGAAATGTTATGATTCAGCCACACAACATGGCTGACACTTCCAGCTTTCAGGGCCACACATGTGTGGACAAGGCCTCAGGTGTGACCCACGTGTGGCATGGTTACATCACCTATATACTATGCAGCTATGTGAGCCCTTGCAGGCATGCGTGAGCTTTGTCATCTGCATGACATAACCATGCCATCCTCCTGGGCACATGTGCTAGGCAGCCCTTAAAAGCTGGACGCACCATCTTCAGCGCTCTCTCTCTCTCTCTGCACACCAACTTACTAGGCCCATATACTACCCCCAACAAAATCCTAAGTGGGTTTGTTGGTTTGTTGTGTGTTCCACGCTTCCTTCTCATGCCAGGTAATTTCGCATCCTACTGGCATTGGGAGCTGTAGTGCACGATACCCTTTTGTCCAATCAGTCCCACCTGCAAAATGTTCATTGCGATAAATCATTAGGCTTGTTTAAGGCCTCTGCCACACCATCATCACTGGACCCTCTTCAAAACTCCTCTCAGATATCCTGCTGTTCCCCCGAGTCATGGGATTCCTAGGGTTATTGTTGCACAGGGCCAGTCCCCTCACATACTCACTCCAGCGGGTCACAGATGGGGTAGATAGTAGGGTGGGCCACCCAAGGCCCAGGATGTGAGTCTGGGTGGTATCTGAGATGGTTGGTCCTGGCCACTGGAACTGCCCTCCTCAGTTGAGGGACAGAACCAGCTCTCCTAGGCCTGTGCCATCAGAGCCAGCTCTCCCATGCCCATGGTGAGCGGTGAGGCCATCTCTCCCAAGTGCTGGTGTCAGCTCTCCCATGGGGGTGTGGCCAGCTCTCCTGCTGCAGTGTCCATGAAGGGGCAGGGGCAGTGAGGAGTGGGGCTGGTATAATCGTCTGTCCTGTCTCTTTAAGAGACAAGCCATGCCCACTCCCCCCCCCCCTCCGCCAGTCCACTGAGGCAGGCAGATCCTCCTTTCTGCTTGTAGCCTGAGTCTTTTCCTTTCCATCTCCCTCTTGGAGAGTCGGAGAGGCAGCTTCTGTCTCTCCTCTCTCTCTCTCTCTCTCTCTCTCTCTCTCTCTCTCTCTCTCTCCTCTTCTCCCCTTCTCCTTTCCCCCTCCATAATCCACTAAATAAATATCCAACCTCACTTTGCATGGCGTGCCTATCCATGTCTCAGTCTCTCGCCTGCCTCCGACACGTGGCTCCCTTCCTGGGACCAGCCGCCTTTGGAGGCCTGAGGTATAGTCTTGTGCACCATCCCTGCCTGGGACTGGCTGCTCTCGGGACCTGCAGCCTCCTGCCTGCCACCACAAGGCCTGCTGCCTGCTGCACTCGGGGACCTGCAGCATTTCTTCCACTGCAGCTACTCTGGGATCCGCAGCATTTTTAATTACTCCATTTCAGCTGGCTCAGTACTGCCCTCAAATTTCAACATGCATGGTTCCTATGACATCCTGTGTAACACAGGACATGGACATCATCACAGACCCTAACTGCAGTGGGAACATGGATCCAGACATAATCATTAACATCAGCTTGGGTCCTAGATGTCACCATGTCCCTGGTGGCATCACAGACCACCCAGATCAGTATGGTCCTGGCAGCAATAAGGCCCTGAGACACCAACATGATCTCAGGTGGTTGTCCAGACCCCTGGCGTCTGCACAGCTCTCAGTGGTTACAGGAGTCATGGACATCAGTTCAGACACTGGCTGCTCCTGGGCCACGGATTTAGACATGGCCCTAGGCAGCAGCCCAGGCCGGGATGACACCATGGTTCCAGGTGACAATGCAGGTCACTCAGATGGGAATGGCCCTGTCCATGTCTGGCTTTATACAGATAACTGCAAGGTCTCCTTTAGCTTATGGGTTTCCATTAATCAAAATTTAGTAAGTATAATTAGATAAGTCTAACCAGCATTACCACCAAAAATGTTGGATATCAGGGTACAGTTATCAAGAATAGTATTAATTCAACATAGAGGCAGGTGGTATTACTGTTACTTTATGAACACCCTAAGATTCTTTTTTAGGGTAATAATCTTCCATGTCAGGGACCAGCCTTGACAAAAATACCTCTTGCCAGGGTAGAGGGTGTGGGGATTTAGAAAATATAGTAAAGAATGTGAATACGTGAATGAAAATAATAAAATGGAGAAACATGTAGGATAGTATATAGGATAGTATTGGGAGGGAATTTCCACAAGTACTGAAATTCGCCAGCGTTTAATTTCCAACTGCTTAAAATACCCCTGACCCCCAAAAGTAGGAGCAAGACAAAAGACTACATTAACATGATACAAGAAAATGAACATATCAATTGAAGGTCGCGGACTACAGCCGTAGTTAAACATTCTGTTGCTAGAACAAAACAAGTCATAGTTAAACATTCTGTTGCTAGAACAAAACAAGTCGCGCTCACCTCCAAGACCAAAACATTCTGTAGGTAAACCACTCCCTGGGTGGAATGCAATGTTATCTCCTTAAGGGAACTGGAACTTAGCTGGGTCCTTAAGACTTTTGTTTGGGGTAGGAACAGTTCTCCTTCTCTATTCCTGGAGCACAAGGTCTGGCTATTAGGCACACCTATTGGCAATAACCTTGAGAGCTCAGAATTCTCTGTGGGACCTTTGTCTGAGCTAGAAGCACTATAACCATAAAGGAACTGGAGCTAAGTTTCAACTCTCTGACTCAACGTGGAAATAGGCTCATATTTTTGGGCCTCCACACTTCCACATGTTTTATTTCACGTAGAACAGCCCTGCCCATTTCCCCCACCTATTTGCACATGTTTTTTCTCTTTATTTTATGTGCATTGGTGTTTTGCCTACATATATGTCTCTGTAGTTGTGAGCTACCATGTCGATGCTGGGAATTGAACCTGGGTCCTCTGGAAGAGCAGCCAGTGCTCTTAAAGGCCATCTCTCCAGCCCCTGCACATTGCTTGCTTGTTTGTTTTGAGACAATCTTGCTGCATTGCCCAGGCTAGTTTAGAACTCTACGCCTGCTCGCCTCAGACTTTCAGGGTGCTCCGATTACAGCTATGCACCATCGTGGCTAGAGATTTCCTGTTCAGACCTCTCCTCCCATCCTTCTTTACTTACTAACTGTACAAGGTATAAATACTGGACTAGCATAATTCCATTTTAAATTTCAGATCAGCTGTTTGACAGATTTCCATATCTGTATAAAAAATTGCCAAAAATTCCACTTTCTAGGTCATTTGGTAGGGCAACCTACCTGTGCCGTGTACCACTTTCCCCTGACATTTCTTGCTTTTTTGTTTTGTTTTGTTTTGTTTTTCGAGACAGGACAGGGTTCTCCATAGCTTTGGAGCCTGTCCTGGAACTAGCTTTGTAGACCTGGCCTTGAACTCAGAGACATCCTCCTGCCTCTGCGTCCCGACTGCTGGGATTTAAGGCACGTACCACCGCCGCCCCACGAACTTTGACGTTTCTTACGTGGCAGAGGTGAGAGTCTTGGTCTAGCCACTAGTTTAAGTTATTGTTCACATCATTCATTCATTCATTTATCTAGTCAACAAATCATGTATTGGTAGTTTCTATGTGTCAGGCGCTGGAGCTCAGCAAGAATATAAGAAACACAGCCCCAGCCCTCCTGAAACTCATAATCTAGACAGGTAAATTATCAAGAACAAGCACTTTGCTAATCACAAGACCTCCCGCTGATGGTTTTCTCAGAATGTGCTAAGCACTTTGAGATGTGGTGGCTCATTTAAGCCACGCAGTCAGTAATCATGTGCCATGAAGATCATCACGGCCTCTGTAGAACAGGAAGGTCCTGTGCCCAGATCAGCAGATTCCCTCCTTGCCAACTGCTCACAAGGGTCTTAGCCATAGCTACCTGTAATATGGGGTAATCAAGTTTAAGGCCCAACACTGAGAACAATGGTATGGCTTAGTTCGGTTGCTTCTGGAATCCTGGTTGATTAGGAGGATTTCCAGACAGGTTTTTTTTTTTTTTTTTTTGTATCAAAATTTCGCCAGGCGCAGCTGGGTCTTCTCAACTTTCTATCCAGGCACCTCCTTCTGGACCGCCTCCTCTCCTAGTCCTATCCCCTGTCCCCGCCCCTGAGCCCGTGACTCCCTCGCTGAATCCCTTTGCTGCCGGCAGGAAGTCTAAGAGTTGCTGACCGGCTTTTGCAAACCTCGTGAGAGAGCTCTCTCCCAAGAGGTTGAAAAACGCCGCGTCCGGTTTTCCTGGATTCAGGGGAGCAGAAGATAGAGTAAGTTCCCTTAAGACCTAAGGGCTAGCGACCCCAAGTCCCGAGGGTGGCTGCACGGGGGAGGTGCCATCTCACTAACCGGGGAACTCAGCAGCTATCCCGGCAGAAGTCCCGTGGGGGGCCGTTCCGTGCGCTTGGCGTGCACGGGCCTCACTGACCCTGGAGCAGGAGGGCTAGTCGGTCCGGTCAGCCTCAAAAGTTTGCTGTTGGTAGGGAGGAAAAAAGGTTCTCCATAGGCATGGGGGATATAAGCGTGTGAGGGGTACAAAAAGCGTGTTTGTGGCGAGGCGCTGTTAAGGGGAGCCCACCACCACTCAGTTTTAAAAAAATCTTCATTCCAACCAGCTTGGGACTAAACCCAGGTATTCCTGAATTAAGTGTAGGTCCCAGCATTCAGAGCAAGAGGCTTTTAAAGGCAAAACGCATATCCTGTTACCAGCTGCAGAGGGAGGCTTGTACAAGTAAGCAGTTTTAACAAAAGCTAAGAAATGTTAGTTGGAGTCTCTTGGCCTTGGGTCCCAGCATAAAGTTGGCCATTTCCCACGGGATTCTCCATTAAGGAAATCAAAGTCCCATTAAGCCTGAAAAGGCCTTACCAACAGTACAAGATGGAGGGACTCTTTGTTTGCCCTGTCACGGAGCTTGTGCGTGTAAAGTGGTGCCTGGGGGAGAAGCTAAAGTATGTTTTACACAACTGTAGAGTTGGGATTGTGCGCCTGGTTACCTTGGTGCGACTAAACGCAGAAGGCTGTACAGGGGGTGTGCGACATTATAGTGGAGTTTATGTGGGCGTGTCTTTGAGGGGATTTCCATTTTTTGCACGTGCAGTGTGTTTGCTAGCCGGTGTGCCTGAGTGCGAGTGATCCAGGTGTGCGGGCGGGGGGCGGGGCGGGGGGAGGGGGGAGGAAAACCACCCAGCAGGCAGACCGAAAGCAGCAGGCGTTGGGGCTCCATACTACCCAAGTCTGTGTAACTCATCTGTGTGGCTTTTTGCTACCTGCTGGAAGGCATGGTTCTTACCCACATTTTTGTTTGTCTTCCTTTCTTTTCTCAGTTGGGCAGAAGCGTGACAGGGACCTGTAGTAAACCTGGGGGAACTTCCCTATTCCCCTCCAAATGCTTGCAGTTTGCATATAAGCTTAGAGTTCATGCGGTGGCTATTCATAGTTCCCTGGCTGTACTTTAGAGAGAAGAGCGAGGGACAGAGCCAAATGTGTTACTGTATTTGCTGTTGTAGTCTCTCTTGATTGTGTGAGAGACGAAATGGAAGTGTCGGGCCCACACCTGCTAGTCAGTCTTTATTTGGGACTGTCTTTCGCTTGATAAGGCTTTGAGGGCAGGTATGCTGTGAGGACAGGATGCTCTCCGGATGAGAAGACCCCGAAGGATGAGGCCCCCCCACCCCAGAGTGATCTCACCGGAGGAAGCCTCTGTTAGTATTCAGGCACTTGTACTGGCCTGCCCTAGGGGTTCTGAAAGGATGTGTTCTCAGCTGCAGCCCCTAAGAGCACCTCTTGTGCACATTCACTACATTCCCTTTAAAAGGGCCCTGCCCACCTCCCATCCCCCCTCTTTCTCTCTGCACCTGTCCTCAGAGGCTGGTCTTCCCCTCTTCCCTTTCCCTTAATTAAGAAAACCCTCCTACTGAGTTCTGTCACATGGCATTTTTCTCTCACGCACCGCTGTTTAAAATTATAGCCACCCCTGGACTTCACTGTACACCATCTCAGCAGATACCGTCCTTCCCCTAATTTGTCAGTTGCTTGCCGAGTAAGGTGAAGTACACAGTGTGTAGGTTGTATGGGGAGTGTGAAGCCAACGTTGAAACTTTATTGGATAAATGGTTAGGAGACCCACAAACTTGGGCTCTGACCCCGCCCTTACCACAGAGTAACTGAGTGTGAACATATACCTATGTGTATGTATTTATAATATACAGAAATATAAAATGTATAATTATATGTATCCAAGGGTATTAAACATTATGATAGAGTAAGCTGATTTCTTTTTGGTTTCTTTTAGGCATATTATATTGTGCTGCCCTCATCCAACGCCCACTGAATCAATCGTGTGAAGTCATACGCTGGAAGTAAGTGGGACTTCATTTTGATTTACAGTGTTCAGGTCCACCATCAACTCATCTGGATTGCTCCATTGGCCTCCAAGGCTTTGCATTTGCAATTGCCGCCTTTCTTTTCCTTCCTTCCCTCCCTCATCACACCCTGTTCCCCACTCTCTCCCTGGTGGGGTCCTGTACTTCAGTTACTTCACAATCCTTTCCCTTGCTAGTACTCCTAACACTAAGGAGGCTGAGGCAGGAGGGTCAGGACTATACAGTGAAATCTCTCAATCCCATTCCTTATTTGATAAAGGGGGCAAGGGTGCTATGTATTTCATATGGGTTTTGTGAGGGATAGCAGAGATACATATAGGTCGAGTCCCCCAGAGTAATTAGGCCGTAAGTGGTAGTCTGAAAAGGATAAATATAAGGCCAGGTGTGGTGGAGCACACCTTTAATCCCAGGACTTAGGAGGCAGAGGCAGGAGGATCTCTAAGTTCCAGGCCAGTCTGTTCTGTTCTACATTGAAAGTCCCAGGACAGCTGGAGCTACATAAAGGAGAAAAGCAGAAAGCAGTGGTGAATGTGCCTGAGGATGTGGCTCAGTGATAGAGCCCATGTTTAGCATTTGTGGTGCTCTAGGTTCAGCCTCAGCTCTGAACATTCACAGAAAAGGAGAAAAAAAACCAATTCTCTGACATGTGCCTATAATCCTGGTGCTCAGGAGACCGAGGCAGGAGAGTGAGTTCTTGACCAGCCAAGGCTTGCCTCGAGAAAACCCAAACCAACCCCTCCCCCTTCTTAAAGGTGGTAAGGACAGTGTGCTTATTAGTCAGGGATTTTTTTTAGAGGAACAGAACCAATGGGATGAATATGAATATATACATATATGAATTTTTTAAGTCAGTTTATGTTAAAATAGCAACAACGGCTGCATCACCCAAGAGACTGAGAACCTGGTAATTGCTCTGACCTTGAGGCTATGTGTCGGAGAAGTTGGAGTTGTCCTGCGGTAGCTTTCTCTCATTGAGGGTATTGACAACCTGGTAGTCCTCAGTCCACCAGGCACACACAAAAAACCCTAGAAGGTTCCTAGTGATCCACTGGTCCTTCGTCTAGGACAGAAGCCTGGAGTCACAGTTAAGATTGCTAGTACTGTGATAAAATACCACGACCAAAAGCAACATGGTAGGAAAGGGTTTATTTGGCTTAAAATTCCATATCTTGAGTTTACCACTGAAGGAAGTCAGGGCAGGGGCTCAAACAAAGCAGGATCCCTGAGACAGGAGCTGATGCCAAGGTCATTGAGGAGTACTGCTTACTAGCTTGCTTTTCCATAGTAACCAGGGCCATGAGCTGAGCCCTCCCACATCAACCATTGATCAGAAAAAATTTCCCACAAACCTGCCTACAGCCTGATCTCATGGAGGCATTTTTTCAGTTAAGCTTCCTTTTTATCAGGTGACTCTAGCTTCTGTCAAGTTGATATAAAACTAATTGGCAGACCTGGAAATTCGGGATCTCTTATCAGGGAAGGAATCAGCAGCAATAGGGTAAATTAACTTGGCAAGAGAGGGGAAGACAGGTCATCTTCCGCCTGCCATACCCCTTTTATCTAGGCTGCTACCAGGAATTGCCTCCCATAGTCAGTATGGGTCTTCCCACGTCAATTAAGGCCATCAGAACACTTCTTCAGGTGACACTTCGTGCGGAGGTGATTCTAATTTGTGACAAGTTGACATTGAAACCAACCCCAATACCTAGTTGCTGCCAAGGCAAACCTCAAGGATTGACAGGTGAAGTGGCCTGTGGTTAGAGATGGTTGAAGTTAGGGTAGTAAGGTTAACACCTTAGATCAGTTGCCCACAGACAGTGATGACGGGTTAGAACGGCAGGAAAAATGGAGTCAGTGTTAAAGGCAAGGTCCACCCTGGCTAATGAAGGAGTTTTTTTTTTTTTTTTTTTTTTTTTATTCCAGCAAATGTTTGCTGAGCTCTTACTAGATGTCAGTAAGTAACAAGACTGAGAAGCTTTCTGATTTTATGGAGTTTAAGTTTGCAGGACCAGTTGTAAGCTTGAAGACTGTACTATAAATAGAAAATTGCAAACTACAGTAAGAGCGATGAGATAAAACATGTTTCTTTAAAAAAAAAAAACTTTATTGATTGTGGATTTCGAATCATGCATTCTGATCCCACTCATCTCCCCGTCCCCTCTGCCCTTGCAACCTCCCCAAAAACAAAATTTAAAGTGAAACCCAAACAAAAACAAAAAAACAAAATGAGCAAACAAAACAAAAATCTTGGCGTGAAAGCTGTAATGTGGCCCAGTGAGTCACACAATTTACCCTTCAGTCCTTACGTGTTTAGTTGTAAGTGTTCATTGCAATGAGTTGTTGGTCTGGTTGCCTCTGGCTTCTGCTACACTGTGGATACTGGGCCCTCTCTGGAACTCTTGGATATCCGGTGGTCCTGTGTCATAGAAATCCTGCAGCTTTGGACCTGCAGGTCTAGCCACTTCACCTGCTCCAGCAGTTCATAGACCAGGTGGATGCTGGGCTGGGCTGGGCTGGGCTGACTCTTAGCCCTGGTTCTGGGCCTGGGTGGTAGCTGGGTTGGTCAGCCCACTAGGATAAACTCTATCCAGTACTGCCCAGGCTAGCTCACCTAGTGTAGCAGATAGCAAGGAACAGGGCCAGTTTTCCTGCTCTCTGCCCTTGGGTCCAACACACCTGCATTCAAACCACCAGAGCCAGCTCTGCTTTGCCCAGGTGAAGAATAGGACCTGCTCTTCCAATTGCTGCAGTTGGTGAGGGGCAACACCTGTTCTCATGCCTCCGAGAGGTTCAGTTCTCATGCCTGTCGCAGATGGCAAGGGATAGGGGGGCATATTCCCCTTACCTTTGCCACCCTATGGCAGATGAGGGGGAGGGGGCAGGGTCAGCTCTCCTGCTCTCATGCCCACAGGGCCAGTTTAACTGTACACCTTTCAACAGTCAGTTCTAGTGTGCTGCCCAGGTAAGGTACCATGCCTGCCCCTCGTGCTGCAGCTGATGAGGGGCAGGACCAGCTTTTCTACTCCTGTGACCCTGGGTCAGCTCTCTCACCTGCTACAGGTACCACGGGGTGAAGGGAGAGAGGGCCTTTTTTTTTTCCTCACCCATGCCACTTGGTAGTCAGGGGGGATCAGTCCTCCTGCTCTGATGCCCTTAGGCCAGCTCACCTGTGCCCCCGCCAGCAGGGTCAGCTTTATTGTGCTGCCAAGTGGGCTTCAGGGCCTACTTTCCCGAGTGCTGTTGCTGGTGGGGGGTGGTGCCAATTCTTCCACTGATGATTTTAGGGCCAGCTCTCCCACCCACCCACCACAGACAGCAAGGTGTGGGGGAGGCAGAGGTCTCTCTCTCCCTTTCCCTCTCCCCCCCGTGCAGTCCTATCCTCACTGCTTTCAGTGGTAACAGGAGCCCTGGACATCAACACAGACAATATGTGTGGCATGGCTGTGGCAGGTCCTGGGACCCAGACATGGCCCCTGGCAGCAGCCTAGGTCTGGATGACACCATGGCTCTGGGTGGCAGTGCAGGCTACTCAGATCTGCATGACCTTAGCAGAGGCTTGTAGAAGGAGGGGCTGCTTGTTCATCCTGGGTGCCTGGCTAGCTTAGTTCTGAAATAACCACACAGAAACTTTATTATTTAAATCACTGCTTGGCCCATTAGCTCTAGCTTCTTATTGGCTGACATTTACATATTAATTTGACCCATTTCTAGTAATCTGTATATCGCCATGTGGCAGTGGCTTACCGGCAAAGATTCAGCATGTCTGACTCTGGCAGCTCCATGGTGTCTTACTGACTTTGTCTTCTTCCTCCAAGCATTCAATTCCGTCTTCCCTGCCTAAGTTCTGCCCTATCAACAGGCCAAGACAGTTTCTTTAATCATTAACCAAGAAAAGGAACACACAGACAGGACCACCTCCCACACCACAGGCTCAACCCTTGGACACTAACCTAGCTGTAGGTGGCAACCAAGGCCCCTGATGTCTGCGTGGCCCTTAGTAGCACCATGGGTCATGAACATCAATACAAGACCTCAGTTGTTGTTGGACCATGACCCAAGCATGGTCCTTGACAGCATCCCAGGCCCAAATGTCACCATTCCCCTGGTTGCCAGTTTGGTCACTCAGTTTGCAGCATGGCCCTTGAACCCACACATGACCCCAGGTGTGGGCCCAGATCCAGGGCATTCGAAGGCCCCCAGTGGCAACAGGAGCCTCAGACATCAATGCAGACCCCGACTGTATCAGGGCTACAGAGTAAAAATGTTTCTATAGATGCTTATAACAAGGGGAACTGACTAGAGTGTTAGGTGTCCCTGAAGAAGGGATAACTGATAAAAGTTCAGTGATACATGTGTTTGAATATACAGTGGAACCCATCGTATGCTAATAAAGTTTATTAAAAAGATTGACAGAGGAGAGGATTGAAGGCTGACTTGCAATAGATGGAGGTGGCTCATGGGTGGGTAGAAGTGTTCCAGGTCATAGAAATAAACATGTACACAAATCTGATGCTAGCTGTATAGTGGATTTGAGGGATCAAAAGCTGTCTCAGGAGTAGAGCATTTTAAGCAGAGTTGTAGAGGGTTAGGTGGTGAGGGATTTGGGCTGTGCTGTAGGGACAGTTAGAAATGTTCCTAGTTAAGGGATTAGGTGAGTAACATGATCCATTTTCTCTGTATATTTCTTTGTACATGAATTTAAAAGGAATGTGTGTGTGCTGTGCACACTACAGTTTGCCTGCAGAGGTCAGAGGACAACTCTAAGTGTCAGTCTTCTCCTTCTACCCTGGTTACTGAGGATTAAACACAAGTCGTCAGGCTTGCACAGCAATTATTCATTATACAGACTGAGTAGGTTATATTTAGGAATGTCTGTCCATCCACATGCGTGTGTGTACTTGCACACACATAATAGTTAATGTAAAAAGAGGCCATGAATTTAAAGGAGAGCAAGGACAAGTACATGGGAGGGCTTGAAGGGAGGAGAGGGGAAAATGTAATCTAAACAACGACAGAAAACATGCAGCCATCTCAATGGACCTGTGTTTTTGAGACTTGGTCTTGTTACCCCAGGCTAGTCTTGATTTCTTGATCCTTTTATCTCTGCCTCCCAAGTGCTGGGATTGTGGGCATATTTCACCAGCCATTGCTTTGTCTGTTTCTTAAGTGTGTAAAAGTATCTAGTCATAATTACAACCCGGAAATAAATCATGTCCAGTTTGTACATTAGTGTTCTATTTATGAATATATGTACACAGTCAACATGCATATATAAAATAAATGTAAACATATAAGCACAACTCTGTTCTCTGGAAGAACATTCAGTGCTCTCCAGTCTGAGATCATGTTATTTTTCAAAATACCTTTTTATTTATTAGTTCTTTGAGAATTTCATACAATGTAGAGATCATGTCTTTTTTTTTTTTGAGACAGGGTCTTTCTATGTAGCCCTGGCTGGCTGGAACCCACCACCTAGAGCAGGTTAGCTTTGAATTAAAGGCATGCACCACTACAACTTGATGTGGGAAGTTCTTCTGTATATGTATTGCTTTTATTGGATAATGAATAAAGAAATTGCTTTGGGCCTATAACTGGGCAGAACAGAGCTAGGCGGGGAAAACTAAACTGAATGCGGGGGGGGGGGGGAGGAAGGGGAGGAAGGGAAGGGTGGAGTCAGAGAAGCCAAGTTGCCGCACCAGAGAGAGACTCGGACAGAACCTTGCTGGTAAGCCACAGCCATGTGGCTATACACAGATTACTAGAAATGGGTTAAACTGAGATGTAAGAGCTAGCCAATAAGAAGCTAGAGCTAATAGGCCAAGTAGTGAGTTAATTAATACAGTTTCTGTGTGGTTATTTCAGGTCTGGGCAGCCTGGAGTGAACAAGCAGCTCCTTACAACAACTGACTGATCATTTGTTAAAGGTTGTATAGTATTCCATTACCCTCTTTTAAAAAATACTTTTCTTAATGCATTCAACAGGATATCCATTGTAAGATCGTAATCCTTATTTACTTCCTTAACTGAGAATGCTTCTAACACTTCATCATGAAGTATTGTGTTTGATATGGTTTCTGCGAGTTACCCTTTATCAAGTAAAGACTTTAATTTTTACTTCTTTGGGGGCTTTTGATAAACAATAGTTAATGTGGACTTTTATTCAACTGCCTTTTCACTTTTCCACTTTTATTACACTAGTACTCAGTCAATACTGTTACATTTTTTTGTATGTAGTGTATGTATGTGTTCCTATGTGTCCATGCAGACATGGGTTTCCACCTGTTGTTTTTGAGACAGTCTCCCTGAACCTAGATCATTCTGTTTCTACTAGACTAGCTGGCTAGTGAAGCCCAAGCATCTGCTCATCTACTCCCCCACTGCTGGGGTTACAGATAAATGCCACAGTGCCTGCCTTTTATGCAAATGATGGATCTAGATTCAAGTCCTGGTGTTTTGTGAGGCAAGTATGTTTCTCACTGAGCCATCTCCACAGCTTCTAAACATGCCTTTACTTTTGTGGTTGATTGGAATCAGGATCCAGCCAAGGTCAGTTTTTCATATTAGGTTATGTCTTTTCTATTTTATTTTTAATAGAAAATACTAACATTGTATTTTAGACATGTCTAAATATACACCAAGGCAGAATAATATACTCTGTGTATTCCTGCCTGCTCTAGGAATTTATGATGGGCATTTAATCATTTAATGTGGTGTTAGTGATTATGGACAATTACTTTGACTTGTTTTGTTTTCACTTTTTAATTCTCATATAAAACTTAAGGTTTCCATCCACCATTTTCATACATATACAAGTTTTAATTGACATCCCTGCCTCTATTTTTCTTTCCCATCTTACTCATTTTAAATCTTTTTTAAATTATATTTTTTTAAATTTTATTTATAATTTTTTTTTAAATTTATTTAGAATTTATTCCTTCACAGATTTTTTTTCTTTTTACTTTTAACAAGTTTCCACCTCCTCCCAGCCTCCCATTTCCCTCCCCCTCCTCCCACCCTTCTCCCCCTCCCCCCAGTCCTTTCCCCCTCCCTCTCCAGTCCAAAGAGCCATCAGGGTTTTCTGCCCTGTGGTAAGTCCTAGGTCCTCCCCCCTCCGTCCATATCTAGGAAGGTGAACATCCAAACTGGCTAGGCTCCCACAAAGCCAGCACATTAAGCAGGATCAAAACACCGTGCCATTGTCCTTTGCATCTCATCAGCCCTCATTGTTCGCCATGTTCAGAGAGTCCAGTTTTATCCCATGCTTTTTCAGTCACAGTCCAGCTGGCCTTGGTGAGCTCCCAATAGATCAGCTCCACTGTCTCAGTGGGTGGGTGCCCCCCTCGTGGTCCCGACTTCTTTGCTCATGTTCTCCCTCCTTCTGCTCCTCATTGGGACCTTGGGAGCTCAGTCCAGTGCTCCAGTGTGGGTCTCTATCTCCATCCATCACCAGATGAAGGTTCTATGATGATATGTAAGATATTCGTCAGTATTGCTCTAGGATAGGGTCATTTCAGGTTCCCTATCCTCAGCTGCCCAAGGAACTAACTGGGGACCTCGGCTTGGGCACCTGGGAGCCCCTCTAGGGACAGGTCTCTTGCCAACCCTAAAGTGGCTACCTTAACTAAGAATTGTGGTTCCGTGCTCCCCTGTCCAACCTTCCTTTATCCCAATCCTCCTGTTTCCCCCTCCTTCCCTTCTACCTTTTCTCTCCCCATCTCCCCTTACCCCCATCCCACCCCACCCCCAAGATCCCAATTTTCTCCCCGGCAATTTGGTCTACTTCCCTTAGCCAAGAGGATAACTATATGTTTTTCCTTGGGTTCACCTATTGTAGACTCCGTGGCCCTTATTTATGGCTAGAAACCAATTATGAGCGAGTACATCCCATGTTCATCTTTTTGGGTCTGGGACACCTCACTCAGGATAGTGTTTTCTATTTCCATCCATTTGCATGCAAAATTCGAGAAGTCATTGTTTTTTACCGCAGCGTAGTACTCTAGTGTGTATATATTCCATACTTTCTTCATCCATTCTTCCATTGAAGGGCATCTAGGTTGTTTCCAGGTTCTGGCTATTACAAATAATACTGCTATGAACATAGTTGAACAAATGCTTTTGTCATATGATAGAGCATCTCTTGGGTATATTCCCAAGAGTGGTATTGCTGGGTCCAGGGGTAGGTTGATCCCGAATTTCCTGAGAAACCGAAACACTGACTTCCACAGTGGTTGCACAAGATTGCATTCCCACCAGCAATGGATGAGGGTACCCCTTCCTCCACAGCCTCTCCAGCAAAGGCTATCCTTGGTGTTTTTGACTTTAGCCATTCTGACAGGTATAAGATGATATCTCAAAGTTGTTTTGATTTGCATTTCCCTGATTGCTAAGGAAGTTGAGCACGACCTTAAGTGTCTTTTGGCCATTTGAACTTCTTCTGTTGAGAATTCTCTGTTCAGTTCAGTGCCCAATTTTTTAATTGGGATAGTTAGCATTTTAAAGTCTAGTTTCTTGAGTTCTCTATATATTTTGGAGATTAGACCTTTGTGTGTTGTGGGGTTGGTGAAGATCTTCTCCCAGTCAGTAGGTTGCCTTTGTGTCTTAGTGACAATGTCCTTTGCTTTACAGAAGCTTCTCAGTTTTAGTAGGTCCCATTTATTCAATGTTGCCCTTAATGTCTGTGCTTCTGGGGTTATACATAGGAAGCGATCTCCTGTGCCCATCTGTTGTAGGGTATTTCCCACTTTCTCTTCTACCAGGTTCAGTGTGTTCCGGCTGATATTGAGGTCTTTAATCCATTTGGACATGAGTTTTGTGCACGGTGATAGATATGGGTCTATTTTCATTCTTCTACAGGTTGACATCCAGTTGTGCCAGCACCATTTGTTGAAGATGCTTTCTTTCTTCCATTGTATACTTTTAGCTCCTTTATCGAAAATGAGGTGTTCATAGGTTTGTAGGAAAAAATCCGGGTCTTCTATACGATTCCATTGGTTGACTTCTCTGTTTTTATGCCAGTACCACACTGTTTTCATTACTGTAGCTCTGTAATAGAGTTTGAAGTCAGGGATGGTAATGCCTCCAGAAGATCCTTTATTGTATAGGATTGTTTTGGCTAGCCTGGGTTTTTTGTTTTTCCATATAAAGTTGATTATTGTCCTCTCCAGATCTGTGAAGAATTTTGATGGGATCTTGATGGGGATTGCATTGAATCTATAAATTGCCTTTGGTAGAATTGCCATTTTTCCTATGTTGATCCTCCCAATCCAAGAGCAAGGGAGGTCCATCCATTTTTTGGTATCCTCTTCAATTTCTTTCTTCAATGCCTTAAAGTTCTTGTCAAATAGATCTTTCACTTCCTTGGTTAGATTTACCCCAAGATATTTTATGCTGTTTGTGGCTATCGTGAATGGTGAAGCTTCTCTGATTTCCCTCTCTGCTTCCATGTCCTTTGTGTATAAGAGGGCGACTGATTTTTTGGAGTTGATCTTGTATCCTGCCACATTACTAAAGCTGTTTATCAGCTGTAAAAGTTCTTTGGTGGAGTTTTGGGGGTCGCTTATGTACACTATCATATCATCTGCAAATAACGAAAGTTTAACTTCTTCCTTTCCAATTCGAATCCCCTTGATCCCATTATATTGTCTTATTGCTATTGCTAGAACTTCAAGCACTATATTGAAGAGGTATGGCGAGAGTGGACAGCCTTGTCGTGTTCCTGAGTTAAGTGGGATGGCTTTGAGTTTCTCTCCGTTTAATTTGATGTTAGCTGTCGGCTTGCTGTATATAGCTTTTATTATATTTAGGTATGACCCTTGTATCCCTAATCTCTCTAAGACTTTTAACATAAATGGATGTTGAATTTTGTCGAATGCTTTTTCAGCATCTAATGAAATGATCATATGGTTTTTTTCTTTCAGTTTATTTATATGCTGGATTACATTGATAGATTTTCGTATGTTGAACCAGCCCTGCATCTCAGGAATGAAGCCTACTTGATCATAATGGATAATTTTTCGGATGTGTTCTTGGATTCGGTTTGCCAGTATTTTGTTGAGGATTTTTGCGTCGATATTCATGAGCGAGATTGGCCTGTAGTTCTCTTTCCTGGTTGAGTCTTTGAGTGGTTTTGGTATCAGAGTAATTGTGGCTTCATAAAAGGAATTTAGTAATGACCCTTATGTTTCTATATTGTGGAATACATTAAGGAGTATAGGTATTAGGTCTTCTTGGAAGTTCTGGTAGAATTCTGCATTGAAACCATCTGGTCCTGGGCTTTTTTTTGGTAGGGAGGTTTTTGATAACAGCTTCTAATTCTTTGCGACTGACAGGTCTGTTTAGATTGTTCACCTGGTCCTGGTTTAATTTTGGTAAATGGTATTTATCTAAAAAAGTGTCCATTTCTTTTACATTTTCCAGTTTTGTGGCATACAGGCTTTTGTAGTAAGATCTAATGACTCTCTGAATTTCCTTTGTGTCTGTGGTTATGTCCCCCTTTTCATTTCTGATCTTATTAATTTGCGTGTTCTCTCTCTGTCGTTTGATTAGTTTGGATAGGGGTTTATCAATCTTGTTGATTTTCTCCAGGAACCAGGTTTTTGTTTCATTGATTCTTTGGATTGTTTTCTGTGTTTCTATTTTGTTGATTTCAGCCCTCAGTTTGATTATTTCCAGTCTTCTACTCCTCCTAGGTGAGTCTGCTTCTTTTTTTTCTAGAGCTTTCAGGTGGGCTGTTAAGTCTCCAATATGTGCTTTCTCTGTTTTCTTTAGGTGGGCATTTAGTGCTATGAACTTTCCTCTCAGGACTGCTTTCATAGTGTCCCATAAGTTCGAGTATGTTGTTTCTTTATTTTCATTGAATTCAAGGAAGACTTTAATTTCTTTCTTTATTTCTTCCTTAATCCAGGTATGGTTCAGTAGTTGACTGTTCAGTTTCCATGAGTTTGTAGGCTTTCTGGGGGTAGCATTGTTGTTGAATTCTAACTTTAATCCATGGTGATCTGATAAGACATAGGTGGTTACTAATATTTTTTTGTAACTGTGTAGGTTAGCTTTGCTACCGAGTATGTGGTCAATTTTCGAGAAGGTTCCATGAGCTGCAGAGAAGAAGGTATATTCTCTCCTATTTGGGTGGAATAATCTATAGATGTATATTAAGTCCATTTGCTTCATTACCTCCATTAATTCTCTAACTTCTCTGTTAGGTTTCTGTTTGATTGACCTGTCCATTGGTGAGAGAGGAGTGTTGAAGTCTCCTACTATCAGTGTGTGAGTTTTAGTAAAGTCAGCCTTGAGTTTTAGTAATGTTTCTTTTACGTACGTGGGTGCTTTTATATTAGGGGTGTAGATATTCAGGATTGAGACTTCATCCTGATGAATTGTTCTTGTTATGAGTATTAAATGTCCCTCTCCATCTCTTCTGATTGATTTAAGTTTGAAGTCAACTTTGTTAGAAATTAGTATGGCCACACCTGCTTGTTTCTTAGGTCCGTTTGCTTGATAAGCCTTTTCCCAGCCCTTTACTCTGAGTAGGTGCCTGTCTTTGTGCTTGAGGTGTGTTTCTTGTAGACAGCAGAATGTTGGATCCTGTTTTCTTATCCAATCTCTTAGCCTGTGCCTTTTTATAGGTGAGTTGAGCCCATTGATATTAAGTGATATTAATGACCAGTGGTTGTTAACTACGGTCACTTTTTTAGTAGTAGGTTTTGTGTGTTTTCCTTCTTTGATTTGCGCTGGTGACGGGTCTCTAGATGTCTGAGTTATTGTGGTCATTGTTGGACTCCTTGGTTAGTGCTTTTCCTTCTATTATTTTCTGTAAGGCTGAATTTGTGGCTACGTATTGTTTGAATTTGTTTTTATCCTGGAAAATTTTGTTTTCTCCATTTATAGTGAACGAAAGTTTGGCTGGATATAGTAGTCTGGGCTTGCATCATGGTCTCTTAGTTTTTGGAGTACATCTATCCAGGACCTTCTGGCTTTCATGGTTTCCATAGAGAAGTCAGGTGTAAGTCTGATAGGTTTACCTTTATAAGTAACTTGGCCTTTTTCCTTTGCTGCTCTTAATATTCTTTCTTTATTGTGTATATGTTGTGTTTTGATTATTATATGGCGAGGGGATGTTTTTTTTTTTTTTTGATCCAGCCTATTTGGTGTTCTGTATGCTTCTTGAACCTTCATAGGTACATCTGTCTTCAGTTTGGGAAAGTTTTCTTCTATAATTTTATTAAGTATATTTTCTGGACCATTGAGCTGCACTTCTTCTCCTTCTTCTACTCCAATTATTCTTAGGTTTGGTCTTTTTATTGTGTCCCATATTTCCTGAATGTTTTGTGATGAGAGTTTGTTGGACTTGCTGTTTTCTTTGATCAGAGCGTTTATTTTCTCTATGTTATCCTCAGAATCTGATATTCTTTCTTCCAACTCTTGTATTCTGCTGGTTATGCTTGATTCTGTAGTCTATTCGTTTAGCTAGATTTTCCATGTCCAGCCGGCCCTCTGTTTGTGTTTTCTTCTTTGCCTCCATTTCAGTTTTCAAGTCATCAACTGTTTCCATTATCTGCTTGATTGCTTTTCCTTGGTTTCCTAGGGTATCATTCACTGATTTACTCAATTCCTCGAACTTTCTGTTATACTTCTCATCCATTTCTATAAGGTCGTTTTTTATATGCTGTTTAAGGGTGTCAATCACTTTCATGAAGTCAGTTTTTTCTACTTCTTCTTGATTAAGGTGTTCATGTCCTCCTGTTGTGAGGTCACTGGCTTCTGGTGGTTTCGTGTTGTTTTTCAGATTGTTGGGAGAATTCCTGCATTGGCGTCTGCCCATCTCTTCCTCCCAATACTCCCCTATGGATCTTCTTTTACAGGATCAGGTCTTCTTGCCCCCTGATGTACCTTCCCAGTGATGTCACTCCCCAGAGATGTTTCTCCACAATGATGTTTCACTTGGTGCCCAGATCGAAACTCCGCGCTGCTTGGTTAGCTCGCGAACAAAGGGCCCACCCCGCTCGCTGCGGGCAGGCTATGGGAACAAAGGAGCTACCGCCCACCCCTTTGTCCTCCTGGTTCGGGTTTGGTCCCAACGCCTGAGCAGGCCTAGCAGGGAGGTGCTATGCCGCCAAAGAAGGGAGGGAGGGAGGGAGGGAGACAGGGTGGGGGGATCTGGATGTAAGCTGGATGGGATAGGAAGAGAGAGGAGGTATGGGGCAGTATAGCCCCTGTAGGATGGCCAGGAAGTGTGGGCGGGCTGAGGTATGTTCCCGGCTGCCGCAGCACTCACTCACCACAATGATGTTTCACTCGGTGCCCAGATCGAAATTCCATGCTGCTTGGTTAGCTCGCGAACAAAGTTCCCACCCTGCTTGCTGCGGGCAGGCTACGGGAACCTGTTGTTTGTTTTTATTGGACATATTGAGTTTCATTTCCATTAGTTTTTTTTCTTTTCCTAATTTCAATTTCCTTGATGAATTTCCTCGCCAGGCCCTGAATTGATTTTACTTACTTCATTTATCAGTTTGCTTGAATCTTTTTTAAATTCTTTGATCACTTTTTTTCCATGAGACTTCTGAGTTCTTTGCTGACATTCCAGCCATTTCAGAATGTTTAGATTCTGTAGTTGAGAAGTTGCAGTCTTTTGGCGGAGTCATTTTACCTTGTTTTTTTTTTTTTTTTTTGGGTGGGGGGGATGGAGGAGATTTGGGTTTCTGAGTTGTAATTTGCACAGGTGTTTCTCCTCATTTGATTTAGGATCTTATTGAGAGCTGTTTTCTTGAAGGTGTGCCTGCTCAGGAATGGTCACAGAGGAGAAAATAAATTGATATTACAGCACAATACTAAACCAATCCAGATACAGAAATACTATTAAAATTAATTAAAGCCAACTGCTGTACCACCAATAACTATGTACAAACACATGGTAACAAGAATATAGTATAAGTGTCTTAGTTATGTTACTATTACTGTGAAGAGATGTAAGGAGCAAGGCAACTCTAAAAAAACGCATTTAATTGGGGACTTGCTTCAAGCAGACCGGCATGGCCCTGGAACAGAAGCCCAGAACTTTATATCCTGATCCATAGGCAGCAGGCAGAGAGAGACGTGGGTTTCAAAAGCTCGTACCCAGTGACATACCTCTTCCAAGGAGGACATACCACCTTCACACACCTCCTAATCCTTCTCAAACAGTTCACCAGCCGGCAGCTAAGCATGTAAATAAACGAGCCCATTGGAGCCATTTTCATTAAACCACCACAGTAAGTTACAAAGTTAGAAATTAAATAAAGTAATTGTAATGATAAGTGAATTATATAAAAGTAGAGAGCTAGAAAGGGAAAATGAAGAAAACACATAAAGGAAATAGAAAAGCAGAAGAGTGTGAGGGAAACAAAGGGAGCAAATACATAGATTAAAATTAGATGAAGGAAATCACGGTAACAAGAATAAAAATGAAAACCTGAAGGCAGCTGTCTTAGTTAGGGTTACTATTGGTCTGACGAATCACTGTGACCAAAAACAGCTTGGGGAGGAAAGGGTTTGTTTTGCTTATGATTCCATGTATCTATCTGTTGATCACTGAAGGAAGTCGGGATAGGAACTTAAGCAGGGAAGGAACCTGGAGGCAGGGGCTGATGCAGAGGCTATGGAGGGATGCTGCTTACTGGCTTGTTGCTCATAGCTTGCTCAGCCTGTTTTCTTATAGAGCTCCCAGGGGTGACCCCACCAACACTGGCCTGGGCTCTTCCCCATAAGTCACTAATTATGAAAATGCCCTACAGCCAGATCTTATGGAGGCATTTTCCCAATTGAGCCTCCTTTCTCTCTCGTAACTCCCTTTGTGTCAAGTTAACATAAAACCAGCCAGTATGGCAACTTCAAAAACTAAAATAACACCGAGAGAGAGGGATGGGGAAGAGAACAACAGCAGCAAACGAGAAATGTGTGTGAGTATTTTCTTAGTCCTCTAGTACTGGACTCTTCAGAGAGGCATATGGTAAGTTGATTCTGGAATCATTGTCTTTCCTCCAGCTCAGCTGGTACTGAGCTCTGGCCAGTTCAAAGTCAGTTGCCCCTCTGGCCTTCATTCTCTTTAAAAGCTTTGCCGTCTTTGAGTCCCCAGAGCTGCTGCTCATTACACCCAGCTTTGCAGCCTGTGGGTTCTCGCTTGTTCCAAAGACCAACCCTCTTCACACAGCCTGGTTGGCTGGTGGCAAAGCTGAGGGCTGCCCCTTAAATGCACCAGAGAGTGAAGGAGAGCAAAGTGCTGAGATCTATACTGGAGTGGGAGAGCCAAGGGATCCAGAATTCAGTCTACTGGGCTCTGTTTTCAGATCCCATCTGCGGTAATCCACTCTGTTGTAGGGAGGAGGATGCTGTAGAAACCATGCCATCCCTTGGACCTGGGCCCCAAATTCTTGGTCCTGTCTGCAGCCATGCACATATGGCAGGGAGGCCCCCTAGAAGAACTATCTACTGACTACCACTAACCAGGGGCTCTCGGTTTTCAGTCTCTATTGTTATCCTCAAGCAAGTTGTTGGATTTGCTCCTCACCTCAGGGTGCGGCCATGTACCAGAGTCTAAAGCTCTCAGTGTGTCCACATCTGATTCTCATTCCATATTCCATAATTGTCTCTTGGGCACCATCTCTCCTGCCTAGATCAAGTACCTGGAAAACACATGTGATATGGATGGATGGAAGGACAGACAGATAGTATACTTTAATTTTTTTACATTTAGTTGTTATATGTTTGCATGTGTCCTTATGTATCAAGGTACACGTAGAGAGGTCAGAGGACAAGTTTTGGGGGAGTTAGTCTTTTTTCTCCACCATGCAGATTCCCGAGATGAAACTGAAGTTGGTGGGCACCTTTACCTGCTGTGCTGTCGAACGTAGACCCTCCCTCTTTTCTCTTGCCTCCTGGCTCTTTGCACAGGTCACTCCATGTGAGTACATCCAGTCTTTCCTCTTTCTGCCTCCATTGCTTCATGCCCATAACTCTGATTCAATTTCTTTTCCCCTTCAAATAGGTGCTCAGATATTTCTTTCTCATATTTCTTGATCTTTCAAATGCTTTTTCACATTAGGCTAACTTGTGTATCTTTTCTGTGTTCCTGTAACACATTTTATATCTTATGGTATTTTTTCACTAGATCGTCATTTATGATGTTACAATCTTTTTCCTGTTAACTTTTCTTTCCTTGAGTACATAGCTTATGTCTTAGGCATCTCTATGTTTTGAGCATTTGTCACAGTGATAAGCACCCAGTAACTTGTTAAATAATTAATTAATTCCATCAGTTAAGTTTTAAAGAAGCACCTCTTATAGTAATGTAATATATAGCACCTCTTACCAAACCACTTCATTTCCTGAAATGCCATTTCCTTCACAGACCAATTTTTCTGTGTTTGAACCACCACCAACTTCTTGTGTCAGGGATTTCCTCTCAGTATTTGAAACCAACCAGTATCTGAGAGTTGAAATTTGTGACAAGTACCCTGGAAGGTTCCAGAATGAAGCGTCTGTGTGAATGATTAAAACAGCAAAGCTGAGCCGGGCGGTGGTGGCGCACGCCTTTAATCCCAGCACTCGGGAGGCAGAGGCAGGCAGATCTCTGTGAGTTCGAGACCAGCCTGGTCTACAAGAGCTAGTTCCAGGACAGGCTCCAAAACCACAGAGAAACCCTGTCTCGAAAAAACCACAAAAAAAAAAAGGCCATCCTACAGGGGCTATACTGCCCAAACCGCCTCTCTATTCCTATCCCATTCAGCTTACATCCAGATCCCCACACCCCGTCTCCCTCCCTCTCTCCCTCCTTTGGGGCACAGCGCCTCCCTGCCCAGCCTGCTAGGACACTGGGACCGAATCCAAACCGGGAGGACAAAGGGGTGGCCGGTAGCTCCTTTGTTCCCATAGCCTGCCCGCAGCGAGAGGGGTGGGCCCTTTGTTCGCGAGCTAACCAGGCAGCGCGGAGTTTCGATCTGGGCACCAAGTGAAACATCAGTGTGGTGAGTGAGTGCTGCGGCAGCTGGGAACATACCTCAGCCCGCCCACACTTCCAGGCCATCCTACAGGGGCTATACTGCCCAAACCGCCTCTCTATTCCTATCCCATTCAGCTTACATCCAGATTCCCACACCCCCTGTCTCCCTCCCTCTCTCCCTCCTTTGGGGCATAGCGCCTCCCTGCCCAGCCTGCTAGGACGCTGGGACAGAATCCGAACCGGGAGGACAAAGGGGTGGCCGGTAGCTCCTTTGTTCCCATAGCCTGCCCGCAGCGAGCGGGGTGGGCCCTTTGTTCGCGAGCTAACCAGGCAGCGAGGAGTTTCGATCTGGGCACCAAGTGAAACATCATTGTGGAGAAACATCTCTGGGGAGTGACATCACTGGGAAGGTACATCAGTGGGCAAGAAGACCTGATCCTGTAAAAGAAGATCCAAAGGGGAGTATTGGGAGGAAGAGATGGGCAGACGCCAATGCAGGAATTCTCCCAACAATCTGAAAAACAACACGAAACCACCAGAAGCCAGTGACCCCACAACAGGAGGACATGAACACCTTAATCAAGAAGAAGTAGAAAAAACTGACTTCATGAAAGTGATTGACACCCTTAAACAGCATATAAAAAACGCCCTTATGGAAATGGATGAGAAGTATAATAGAAAGTTCGAGGAATTGAGTAAATCAGTGAATGATACCCTAGGAAACCAAGGAAAAACAATCAAGCAGATAAAGGAAACAGTTCATGACTTGAAAACTGAAATGGAGGCAAAGAAGAAAACACAAACAGAGGGCCGGCTGGACATGGAAAATCTAGCTAAACGAATAGAGACTACAGAATCAAGCATAACCAGCAGAATACAAGAGATAGAAGAAAGAATCTCAGATTCTGAGGGTAACATAGAGAAAATAAACACTCTGATCAAAGAAAACAGCAAGTCCAACAAACTCTCATCACAAAACATTCAGGAAATATGGGACACAATAAAAAGACCAAACCTAAGAATAATTGGAGTAGAAGAAGGAGAAGAAGTGCAGCTCAATGGTCCAGAAAATATACTTAATAAAATTATAGAAGAAAACTTTCCCAAACTGAAGACAGATGTACCTATGAAGGTTCAAGAAGCATACAGAACACCAAATAGGCTGGATCAAAAGAAAACATCCCCTCGCCATATAATAATCAAAACACAAAATATACAGAATAAAGAAAGAATATTAAGAGCCGCAAAGGAAAAAGGCCAAGTTACTTATAAAGGTAAACCTATCAGACTTACACCTGACTTCTCTATGGAAACCATGAAAGCCAGAAGGTCCTGGATAGATGTTCTCCAAAAACTAAGAGACCACGGATGCAAGCCCAGACTACTATATCCAGCCAAACTTTCATTCACTATAAATGGAGAAAACAAAATTTTCCAGGATAAAAACAAATTTAAACAATATGTAGCCACAAATCCAGCCTTACAGAAAATAATAGAAGGAAAAGCACTAACCAAGGAGTCCAACAATGACCACAATAACTCAGACATCTAGAGACTCTTCACCAGCGCAAATCAAAGAAGGAAAACACACAAACCCTACTACTAAAAAAGTGACCGGAGTTAACAACCACTGGTCATTAATATCACTTAATATCAATGGGCTCAACTCACCTATAAAAAGGCACAGGCTAAGAGATTGGATAAGAAAACAGGATCCAACATTCTGCTGTCTACAAGAATCACACCTCAACCACAAAGACAGGCACCTACTCAGAGTAAAGGGCTGGGAAAAGGCTTATCAAGCAAACGGACCTAAGAAACAAGCAGGTGTGGCCATACTAATTTCTAACAAAGTTGACTTCAAACTTAAATCAATCAGAAGAGATGGAGAGGGACATTTTATACTCATAACAGGAACAATTCATCAGGATGAAGTCTCAATCCTGAATATCTATGCCCCTAATATAAAAGCACCCACGTACGTAAAAGAAACATTACTAAAACTCAAGGCAGACATCAAATCGCACACACTAATAGTAGGAGACTTCAACACTCCTCTCTCACCAATGGACAGGTCAATCAGACAGAAACCTAACAGAGAAATTAGAGAATTAATGGAGGTAATGAAGCAAATGGACTTAACAGACATCTATAGATTATTCCACCCAAAGAGGAAAGAATATACCTTCTTCTCTGCAGCTCATGGAACCTTCTCGAAAATTGACAATATACTTGGTAACAAAGCTAACTTACACAGTTACAAAAAAATATTAGTAACCACCTGTGTCTTATCAGATCACCATGGATTAAAGTTAGAATTCAACAACAATGCTACCCCCAGAAAGCCTACAAACTCATGGAAACTGAACAGTCAACTACTGAACCATACCTGGATTAAGGAAGAAATAAAGAAAGAAATTAAAGTCTTCCTTGAATTCAATGAAAATAAAGAAACAACATACTCGAACTTATGGGACACTATGAAAGCAGTCCTGAGAGGAAAGTTCATAGCACTAAGTGCCCACCTAAAGAAAACAGAGAAAGCAAATACTGGAGACTTAACAGCCCACTTGAAAGCTCTAGAAAAAAAAGAAGCAGACTCACCTAGGAGGAGTAGAAGACTGGAAATAATCAAACTGAGGGCTGAAATCAACAAAATAGAAACACAGAAAACAATCCAAAGAATCAATGAAACAAAAAGCTGGTTTCTGGAGAAAATCAACAAGATTGATAAACCCCTATCCAAACTAATCAAACGACAGAGAGAGAACACGCAAATTAATAAGATCAGAAATGAAAAGGGGGACATAACCACAGACACAGAGGAAATTCAGAGAGTCATTAGATCTTACTACAAAAGCCTGTATGCCGCAAAACTGGAAAATGTAAAAGAAATGGACGCTTTTTTAGATAAATACCATTTACCAAAACTAAACCAGGACCAGGTGAACAATCTAAACAGACCTGTAAGGCGCGAAGAATTAGAAGCTGTTATCAAAAACCTCCCTACCAAAAAAAGCCCAGGACCAGATGGTTTCAATGCAGAATTCTACCAGAACTTCCAAGAAGACCTAATACCTATACTCCTTAATGTATTCCACAATATAGAAACAGAAGGGTCATTACCAAATTCCTTTTATGAAGCCACAATTACTCTGATACCAAAACCACTCAAAGACTCAACCAGGAAAGAGAACTACAGGCCAATCTCACTCATGAATATTGACGCAAAAATCCTCAACAAAATACTGGCAAACCGAATCCAAGAACACATCCGAAAAATTATCCATTATGATCAAGTAGGCTTCATTCCTGAGATGCAGGGCTGGTTCAACATACGAAAATCTATCAATGTAATCCAGCATATAAATAAACTGAAAGAAAAAAACCATATGATCATTTCATTAGATGCTGAAAAAGCATTTGACAAAATTCAACATCCATTTATGTTAAAAGTCTTGGAGAGATTAGGGATACAAGGGTCATACCTAAATTTAATAAAAGCTATATACAGCAAGCCGACAGCTAACATCAAATTAAACGGAGAGAAACTCAAAGCCATCCCACTTAACTCAGGAACACGACAAGGCTGTCCACTCTCGCCATACCTCTTCAATATAGTGCTTGAAGTTCTAGCAATAGCAATAAGACAACATAATGGGATCAAGGGGATTCGAATTGGAAAGGAAGAAGTTAAACTTTCGTTATTTGCAGATGATATGATAGTGTACATAAGCGACCCCCAAAACTCCACCAAAGAACTTTTACAGCTGATAAACAGCTTTAGTAATGTGGCAGGATACAAGATCAACTCCAAAAAATCAGTCGCCCTCTTATACACAAAGGACATGGAAGCAGAGAGGGAAATCAGAGAAGCTTCACCATTCACGATAGCCACAAACAGCATAAAATATCTTGGGGTAAATCTAACCAAGGAAGTGAAAGATCTATTTGACAAGAACTTTAAGGCATTGAAGAAAGAAATTGAAGCGGATACCAAAAAATGGATGGACCTCCCTTGCTCTTGGATTGGGAGGATCAACATAGGAAAAATGGCAATTCTACCTAAGGCAATTTATAGATTCAATGCAATCCCCATCAAGATCCCATCAAAATTCTTCACAGATCTGGAGAAGACAATAATCAACTTTATATGGAAAAACAAAAAACCCAGGATAGCCAAAACAATCCTATACAATAAAAGGATCTTCTGGAGGCATTACCATCCCTGACTTCAAACTCTATTACAGAGCTACAGTAATGAAAACAGTGTGGTACTGGCATAAAAACAGAGAAGTCAACCAATGGAATTGTATAGAAGACCCGGATTTTATCCCACAAACCTATGAACACCTCATTTTCGATAAAGGAGCTAAAAGTATACAATGGAAGGAAGAAAGCATCTTCAACAAATGGTGCTGGCACAACTGGATGTCAACCTGTAGAAGAATGAAAATAGACCCATATCTCTCACCGTGCACAAAACTCAAGTCCAAATGGATTAAAGACCTCAATATCAGCCCGAACACACTGAACCTGATAGAAGAGAACGTGGGAAATACCCTACAACAGATGGGCACAGGAGATCGCTTCCTATGTATAACCCCAGAAGCACAGACATTAAGGGCAACATTGAATAAATGGGACCTACTTAAACTGAGAAGCTTCTGTAAAGCAAAGGACATGGTTACTAAGACACAAAGGCAACCTACTGACTGGGAGAAGATTTTCACCAACCCCACAACAGACAAAGGTCTGATCTCCAAAATATATAGAGAACTCAAGAAACTAGACTTTAAAATGCTAATTAACCCAATTAAAAAATGGGGCACTGAACTGAACAGAGAATTCTCAACAGAAGAAGTTCAAATGGCCAAAAGACACTTAAGGTCGTGTTCAACTTCCTTAGCAATCAGGGAAATGCAAATCAAAACAACTTTGAGATATCATCTTACACCTGTCAGAATGGCTAAAGTCAAAAACACCAAGGATAACCTTTGCTGGAGAGGCTATGGAGGAAGGGGTACCCTCATCCATTGCTGGTGGGAATGCAATCTTGTGCAACCACTGTGGAAGTCAGTGTTTCGGTTTCTCAGGAAATTCGGGATCAACCTACCCCTGGACCCAGCAATACCACTCTTGGGAATATACCCAAGAGATGCTCTATCATATGACAAAAGCATTTGTTCAACTATGTTCATAGCAGTATTATTTGTAATAGCCAGAACCTGGAAACAACCTAGATGCCCTTCAATGGAAGAATGGATGAAGAAAGTATGGAATATATACACACTAGAGTACTACGCTGCGGTAAAAAACAATGACTTCTCGAATTTTGCATGCAAATGGATGGAAATAGAAAACACTATCCTGAGTGAGGTGTCCCAGACCCAAAAAGATGAATTTGGGATGTACTCACTCATAATTGGTTTCTAGCCATAAATAAGGACCACGGAGTCTACAAGAGGTGAACCTAAAGAAGCTAAGTAAGAAGGTGAACCCAAGGAAAAACATATAGTTGTCCTCTTGGCTAAGGGAAGTAGACCAAATTTCCGGGGAGAAAATGGGATCTTGGGGATGGGGTGGGATGGGGGTAAAGGGAGATGGGGAGAGAAAAGGTAGAAGGGAAGGAGGGGGGACCTGGGAAACAGGAGAATTGGGATAAAGGAAAGGTGGATAGGGGAGCACGGAACCACAATTCTTAGTTAAGGGAGCCAGTTTAGGGTGGGCAAGAGACTTGACCCTAGAGGGGCTCCCTAGTTCCCAAGATGAGGTTCCCAGTTAGTTCCTTGGGCAGCTGAGGATTGGGAACCTGAAATGACCCTATCCTAGAGCAATACTGACGAATATCTTGCATATCATCATAGAATCTTCATCTGGTGATGGATAGAGATAGAGACAGAGACCCACACAGGAGCACTGGACTGAGCTCCCAAGGTCCCAAGGAGGAGCAGAAGGAGGGAGAACATGAGCAAAGAATTCGGGACCACGAGGCGTGCATCCACCCACTGAGACAGTGGAGCTGATCTACGGGGAGCTCACCAAGGCCAGCTGGACTGTGACCGAAAAAGCATGGGATAAAACCGGACTCTCTGAACATGGCGAACAATGAGGGCTGATGAGACACCAAGGACAATGGCAGGGGGTTTTGATCCTACTTAATGTGCTGGCTTTGTGGGAGCCTAGCCAGTTTGGATGTTCACCTTCCTAGATATGGACGGAGGGGGGAGGACCTAGGACTTACCACAGGGCAGGGAACCCGGACTGCTCTGTGGTCTGGAGAGGGAGGGGGGGAGAGGAGTGGGAGGAGGCGGAGAAGGGTGGGAGGAGGGGGAGAAGGGTGGGAGGAGGGGGAGAAGGGTGGGAGGAGGGGAAGGGAAATGGGAGGCTGGGAGGAGGTGGAAACTTGTTTTTTGTTTATGTTTTTTTTCTTCTTTTCGCAATAAAAAAAAAAAGACTGGAAAAGACAAAAAAAAAAAAAACCAGCAAAGCTGTATATGGCAGACAGTGAGGAAAATGACAGTAGTATAATGTGTTGTTTTTATTCATATCATTCTTGCCCATTTCTATTTCAGTGAGGGGGAACGTGAATAAGGCATGGGGTCATTCCTTTGTTCTCTGAATTGGGTACAGTTACCTCAGCTCTTCTGGTTCTGGTGGGTGCTGGCTTCCATTCTTAGCATCAATCAGTGTCTCCCTGAGCTTGAGTTTGTGAAACCAAATTGGCAGCCATGGCTTTGCAATCTCTGTTAAAGTTGAAAATATCCAAATTGCAAATTCCAGAAGGATCAATTAATTTGTTATTGTTAGTTACCATTTTGCAATGAATTTTTTAAAATATAAAGTTCTAATATAGATGTTATGTCTGTGATCAAAATGCATGCAAGGAGTCACAGAAAAGAACAGTAATAGTGGTAGTCTCCCAAAACGTTTATATGTAACCTGGCTAGCATGGGGATTTATATTCAGCTGGAAATATTTCACATTTCATATTTCACATTTATTGAATAGTTACTTTGTATTAACTGTTGTGTGTAATGCTTTATATTCGTGATTTCCTTTAGTCTCTGTAATAGCTCTGAGAGGTCCAGAATATTATTTCAACTTCAGCAGAGGAGGGGACATGGAAGACTCACATCATTAGTTAAATACATGGAAAAACAAGACACAATTAAACCCAGATGTGTCTAACTTTAAGGTTCATGGTATCCTGCTGGCTAGTTTTATGTCAACTAGACCCAACCTAGAGCTATCTGAAAGGAGAGGAACCAATTGAGAAAAGGCTTTCATAAGTTCATTTCCTTAATTAGTGATTGATGGGGGAGGAGGGCCCAGTCCATTGTGGGTGGTGCTACCCCTGGGCTGGTGACACTGGGTTTTATAGGCTGAGCAGTCCTAGGGAAGAAAGCTAGTAACGAGCACGCCTCCACGGTTTCTGCATCAGCTCTACCTCCAGGTTCTGACCCTGTTTGAGTTCCTGTCCTGACTATCCTACATTGATGAGCTACAATGTGGAAGTGTAAACCAAAGAAGCCCTTCCCTCCCCAACTTGCTTTTCTTCATGGTGCTTCACCACAGCAATTGAAAACCTAACTAACAGTATTCACACATTAATACAAATTTTGTTGTGTATGTATTAGAATTCTCAGAGAAACAGAACAGAGAGTCAGAAATACAGAGAAAAACAGACACACAGACAGAGACAGATCAGCTAATGTAATTAAGGTTCAAAATCTGCAGGATAGAGACCCAGGTAAGACCCTATGTTGCAATTCGTGTCCACTCTCCTCTTATGAATATGCTAATTTTTTCCACTACTGCTTTCAACTTCCTAGACAAGACCTACCTATGCCCCTTTATTCAGTCTCCTGATAGGAAATTGAAAGCTTACCTTCATAGAAACATGTGGAAGAGATTTCTGGGTATTGTGATCTAGCCAAGCTGACACAGTGAAGGTAAGTCTCATGGTGTCTATAATTTCTGTTTAGTGCAAAAGTCTTTAATGATAAAGCTTTTAAAGAGCTTATTTGAGAAATCATTGTATGCAAAGTGCCTCTTTGAAATTTCTAAATTGATATATAAATAAATGAACTTCCTTGAAATATAGAATGTATATATATATAGAATATTGATGTTTCAAAAATTGTAGTGTATATTTAGAAATTCTTTATGTTGAGAATAAAAGTTAATGGAAAATAATCCAAGGAATTTGAACTTTAGTCCAGAGAAAAAGAGATAGAATAGAGAAAAGTAAGCAAAAACCACTCCTTATGCCACGAGGATATATTATATGGATGACAGTGATAGTGTCTTAAGGATGGTAATAGTGAACATATAAAATTTATTATGTAGGACTATCAAATATGCTGTCTGAGTATTGGAAGAAAATCCAAGATAGTCCTACATTAATAGGAGGATTTAAAGTAAGATTAGATGATCAGTATTTCTTCCTAAGACCTGTTCTATCAGGAAGCCAACCTTTTCTGAGTTCCCAGTGTGGGGCTCATTGGTTTGCATTTCACAAGTTCATTGCTATGGGGGCAGAAAGCTGTCACATGTGCAAGAGGTGGGGACTTCTGTCTGTTGCTGTTCATTCAACTCATGTGGTATTGTGGGTATGATTTGGGTAGTCTGCTGTAGTGGCCAGTTTGTCATAGTACATACTTTCCTACAGTTTGTGTCTAGCCTTCTTCCAAGAAACTCAGAGCCTTTTTGTTGATTATTTTGCTTGTTGGGGTTCAGGCATGATGCCATCCTGCCGGCTGTCACCTGGCAAGATGCATTCAAGCAGTACCCTGGCCAACCCAGGGTCCTATGACTGCTACGTCACTATGTATAGTCTGTACACAGGTGCAAAAGCCCCCTTTCAGAGACAAGCTCCATCCGTTCCTGCTCTCTTTCCCACAGTTCCTCTGTAGAGGCAGGTAAGTCTCTGCGCCACCTGTCTCTCTGCCTGTCTCTTCGTCTCTTTCTCTCAGACTCTCTTTTCTGCCACACCTGTCCCCAGAGACTGGCCTTCTCCCTCCACTCCCCTCTTTCCATTCTCTTTCTCTCAATAAAAGCCCTCCACATGAGCACTGTTTGCATGGGGTGTCTGTCTCTCACTCGCCATGCACCGCTAAGGTCCAGTCTCAGACCTTATCATAACATTGCCTCTCTTTTTATTTCAATGCACACTTCACATAGTCAAAATGTGCTGGGTGACCACAGAGTGAAGTGTCTCTGGGGAGGTTTCAGAGGTTCCAACCGTAAAGTGAAGGAACTAGAGTAAGTTTCTAAGAAATATGTGGCATGTAATAACTGTGGAACTGCTAGAATGCCTGATAAGTTTTTCAGAAGTTCATTGTGTGCAATGTTTATACTCTGTAAGGTAGGTTTTTATCTCTGTTGTATAGCTAAAGAAACCAGGGATCCAGGAAAATTTGACTTTCCTCATTTCATACAGCTAAGTGATATACTAAGGATGGGATTCTAAAGTCTACCACCAAATCTGATATGCTTTCCAGCAGCATGCCACATTTTGTAGAAATTATACTCATATTTGTTGTGGAATATTATTTTAAGATGTATTAACATTCATTTATGCTATGAAATATTTGTTTACTGATGCAAAAAAATGTATTGCATGTATTTATGTTGCATTTGTTTAACTCTTTGAAACTGTCATTTTGCCTGTCTAAAGCACCTGATTGGTCTAATAAATAGCTAGGCAAGAGAGAGAAATAGATGGGCATGGCAGGCAGAGAGAATAAATAGAATAGAGAAAGGAAAAGGGGCAGAAGAAGAAGAGAGAGGACGCATGGGGCCAGCCACATAGCCAGCAACAGAGGAAAAAGTAAAGGAAGAAATATAGAATAAAGATAAAAGCCCAGAGGCAAAAGGTAGATGGGATAATTTAAGATAAGAAAAGCTTGCTAGAAAAAAGCCAAGCTAAGGCCAGTCATTTATAGGAAAGAATAAGTCTCAGTGAATTTATTGGGAGCTGGGTGGCAGCCCCCCAAAGACTAAAGAGTAGAACCAACAAATTACACACATTTAACTATATAAATAATAGTTACATGTGATAAGAGATGTCTAGTTGGGATTCTGTGCCCTCCCCCATTAGTTGGCAATTTCACTTAAATCGCCTTCATATATGTATATATATTTAAAAGTTTCTATGGTATTAATTTTCCATACTATCTTTCAGATGTCCCTTAGTTTCAGTTGTCCCTCACCATATTCATCATTCTCCTCTCCCATTTTCTTCCCTATTGATCTTCCCATTTAGAACCCCCATGTATCCATAGCCATCTATTTATTCTCCTTTTTAACTATAATAAGTTACTACTACTAATCTCTTTTTTATATAATAGCTTCATTGTATAAATGTACTACATTTCCTTTATCCATTTTTCTGTTGAGGAACATCTAGGTTGTTTTCCAGGTTCTGGCTATTACGAATAGAGCAGCAATGAACATGGTTGAGCAGGTGTTCTTGTGGTAGAATGAAGCATCCTTTGGGTACATGCCTAAAGAGTGGTATAGCTGCCTGCTGAGGTAGAGTGATTCTTAGCTTCCTGAGGAAACACCACACTGATTTCTATAGTGTCTGTCAGAATTTGCACTTCTATTAGCAATATATGAATGTTCTTTTTACTCCAAATCCTCAACAGCCTGAGCTGTAACTTGTGTTTTTTATCTTAGCCATTTTGACAGGTGTAAGATGGAATCTCAGAGTCATTTTGTGAAGGCGTAAGTCACAAACAATGCCCCACCAATTTGGAATTATGATTAATAGGGTGGTATTTATTTAAAGGGGAAAAAACTTACAGTTCGCCGTCCCAGACAACAGCCCTCTACACAACCAGGAAGGGAGTCTAGTCGCAGCGGAGCAGGAAGTGAAGAGAGAGGGGAGAGGGAAGTGGCCACTTTTTTAAAGGGAGAGAGACCACGCCCCAATGGGCTGGTATCTCAGCAGCTATAGGCTGGAGGAGTGGGAGGACCTCCTGCAACAATTTTGATTTGCAATTCCCTGATGTTGAACATCTCCTTAAGTGTTTCTCAGCTGGTTGAGATTCTTCCATTGAAAATTCTGTTTAGATCTATACCCCATTTTAAATTGTGTTATTTGTTTTCTTGATATATAGTTTTTAGAGTTCTTTATATATTTTAGATACTGGTCCTATGTATCAGATATGGAGTTGGTTAAAAAAAAAAACCTTTTCCTATTCTATAGTCTGATGCTTTGTCCAATTGACAGTCCTTTGCCTTACAAAACCTTTTCAGTTTCATGAAGTTTCATTTATGTTGATCTTAGTACCTGTGCTAAGTCTTCAGAAAGTCTTCCTGTGCCAGGGAATTTAAGACTATTCCCCACTTTCTTCTATCAGGTTCAGTGTACCCGGTTTTATGTTGAGGTCTTTGATCCATTTAGAATTAATTTTTGTGCAGGGTAATAATTGTGGATCTATTTTGGTTCCTCTACGTGCAGCCATCCAGTTTGACCAGTATCAGTAAAGGTTAGCAACTGACCCGTCATTTACACCTGCTGGGAGAGGGAAAATCAGTTTTCTTCAATAATGACACTGGCTATAGCAACTACTCCAGGGCAGATTTCATGTTAAGGAGTAGTTGGCCAACATATAAATCAACTCAACAGTTTTTTATGTGCTTTTATTTGGTTACAGTTTTTTTTTTGTTTTGTTTTGAATGTTTTATTTTGTTTTGGGGGGAATTTTGTTGTATTGGGCTTTTGTTTTTGAGAAAGAACTTAAATTTGTGTAGTTAGGGATCTGGGATGATTTAGGACAGGGGAATAATATGGTCAAAGTATATTTAAATTTACAATTCTTTTATATAATAAAAAAAAGAATAGCTACAGATGTTGGATTTGGGGCTAGATGTGGATGATATTATCACAAGTTCTTCAAATTACAAGGCTGCCCTTAGGGACATTTATATAATAAACATCAGCTGAACTGTGGGAGAGACCCCCCTGTGTGCTGGAGACCTCACAAGGGGATTCTTTGGGAAGGTGAGGTAGGAACTAGAATTCAAGAGAAGAAGCAGGGAGATTGGTAGGATGTTCTCAAAAATTCAAAATAACTGTAATAACAGATTTTTTTTTTGTTTTCTCTGGGTAGCTTGAGCACATACCATTTCACGAATGCTCTCTCCTTGCAAGTCAGACTTTAAAAGAGCTATTTGTTTTGGGCAATGTCCTTGGAGTTACAGGGGCCCAACATCTTTGTGCAGGTCTGCTGCACAGAAAAGATGCCACTGAGAGTCTTGTGTAAGTTCTTTCTTGTTCTGAGCTTTTTTTCCTGGGCTTTAACCTTTGGGAGTCAGTTGGACTCTCTGCTGCCTTCCTTACTAGCTGCCCTATGTTTCCATTTCTCCAGGCTTTCTGAGTGTCCCCTTTCTGTTTTCTTTTGTGTTTATTTTTTTATGTGTGTTGGTATTTTGCCTGCACGTATATCTGTGTGAGTGTGTAGGCTCTCCTGGAACTCGAGTTACAAATGGTTGTGAGCTGCCATGTGGGTACTGGGAATGAACCCAAGCCCTTTGAAAAGAGTAGCCAGTGATCCTAACTGCTGAGCCATCTCTCCAACCCTGGACTGTCCCCTTTCTGCAGCTTGTTGTAAGCATCTTGCCCGGGTCCTCATCTCTACCCAGAGCCTGACAATACTTCTGCTGCTAATTCATAATACCATTGGAGCTTTGAGACTAAAAGGGATCTGTGAAGGATTCAAACAGCCTGGCAGTTACCAGATCTGACATGAGTATCAGGAACAGTATAGGCACAGATAGAGTTCATGATGTTACAGCAGCCGCTAAAATTAAGTTGTTTTTCTGTTTTTGTTTGTTTGTTGTCCTGGTGATTGAATCTCTAGAGGAAGCAGAGTGGGAGAGAGGAAGAGAGGGAGGGGCAGGAGGGAAGGGGGAGAGAGGGAGAAGAACCAGCTCATGTGGAGGGAGTAAAGCATCCTTGACCCTGAATCTCTGCTGTTCCCTGCCCAAATGGTCTTTTTCACATGGCACTCAGATTTTTTTCTAGTATCTTTTTCTAAATGACTCCTAGAGTGTCCTGGAGCAGCCAAGACGATGATATCCTCTTCTCTATTGTATATTGGCATGTTGTAGACCTGTTACCCGGCCAGACTATGTTGTCAGGATGTGTGCATTGCATTCTGTATTAACCACCATTGGAGAGACCTTGATCTCAGTGGTGATGCTTTAGGCAATGAGGGTATGCAGGTCCTGTATGAATTATTGAAACACCTTCGCTGTAAACTACAGTTCTTGTGGTGAGTACCAGGAGAGGCTGTGTTCTAGGCTGCATATAGGAAACTTGGGATAAAATTAAGTTCTCTTTTTTTTTTCCAGGATTAGGGAGGTCGGTTGAGACAGTCTTGCCACAAACACCAGGCTGACTTTGGATTTGGTATCAATCCATCTGCCTCTGCTTCCTGAGTACTGGGATTAAGATATATACCATTATGCCTAGTGAAGTTGATTTCCTTCTTTTTTTAATGTTTAACATTTTGATTGCAAAGGCACAGAAGGACGATACTTGAAGTTAAAGACAAGCTGTTTCTATGTGGAATTGGAAATAATTGCAGGGAAATAATGTTCTTACTAGGTATATTTACATATTTGTAATATTTGATGTTTGAATAGTTATGTCACCAAAATGGATGCACAAATAATTCAGTTTACAACAAATGTTTGATGACTATAAAGTTCAAATTGGGATACATTGTTTCTAAATTTATAAGAACTCTAGAACTTTCTAAATATTGACTAAACTTTGAAAAGTGATTGAAGGATTTGAATCTGTGCAATAACTTGATCAATGTATGGAGGACTGGTACGATGAATTGCTATGTGATATACTAGGAAATTTTATGAAGTGTACCCATTACACGAATTTTCTAATGATTTCTAAGAGTTGAGCATCTGGTGACACCTGTAAGGTTTCTCACCGGTATAGATTCTGTGGTGATCTTGATTTGTGTGATGGGAAAAGGACTTGCCACATTATTGACATGTGTGTCTTGTCTTTGGGATGAATTCTCTTATGCCTAGTGAGGCAGGAGCATCTGTTGAAGCACTTTCCACATTCCTTAGAGTTGGATTGCCTCTCTTTATTTTGATTGCTTATATAATGCTTTTCTTACCTCTGGTCATGAAATATATCTGATACCAAAATCTGGATAGAATCTTGTATGTCTCCTGTGTAAATAGGTCTTGTGTTTGATGGGAACACAGAATGACTTCGCCATGGCCCCAGGTGGCAAGCAGGCCTCCACCATTGGCACACTCCTCACCCGCTCCATTTCTTCCTTTCTGTCCTTCAATAGCACATGGCTCATTCTGCTTTTCTCTCTCCCAGTCTTCACCACATACTGCCTTATCATAATAAGGCTCACATGCCCAGTGCCACAAGGTGCCAGATGTCTCCCCATTGGCCTAAGAACCCCGACCGGCTCATCCCCGTGTGAGTAGAACTGCATCAGGCGAAGGCAGCTGTCTTCCCACCTTGTTTTCTTTCTTGAATCTCTGATCCTTCACAGGTTGGTAGATTGTCATCTTACAGACACTTGTAGTGGTGCTCTTTCCTCTGTCCTCAGCAGAAGTGAGAACCTAATACTCCTAGACTTAAGTGAAAATGACTTCAAGGATTTTGGAGTACAAAGGCCGTGTGATGCACTGATTTGTCCAGTGTGTAAGCTTGAGACATTCTAGTAACTCATTGTTATGGGCAAAGTGGAAAGGCAGGCAACAGGATAGCCATGTTGGATTTTGTAAGAAAAGCTGCAGGTAAAAAACGGAGCTGATTGGTGGTGGCGCTTGCCTTTAATCCCAGCACTCGGGAGAAAGAGACAGATCTTTGTGAGTTCAAGGCCATCCTGGTCTACAGAGCTAGTTCTAGGATAGCTACGGCTCTTAGAAAGAGAAACCCGGTCTTGAAAAAAAGGAGAAATTTAGGGCAGGCCAAACCTAGGCAAAATGGCAAAGTAAATGAAATTACCAATAGACTCCTGTTTTCCTTAGATATGAACAGGAGCAGAGGCAGGTTATAGGCAGCTTGTCTCTCGTTGCTAAGAGAAATCCTATAGTAGAAAAGGAACATGGGACCTGGGTCTTGCTAGGTTTGGCTCAAATTCTAGATCTATTATTGACTATGTAATCAAGATAACTTAATCTCTCTGAGCTTTAGTATCCTTACTTGTTAAATAAAGACAATACTGCTTTCTGACTACTTGAAGTCAATATGAGGCTTGAATTGAAAATTCAATTGTGAATGTCCCTAGTATGTATATGTAGCACATAGGAGGTTCTACATGTTAATCCAATTGCATTTCTATTACTTATACCTGCTAGTGTGCTAATGCTACCATTTTGAGTATCTTTGAATCTCAAGGGGGATGAAAATGTCCTGGTGTGACTTCAGGTAGTGGAGATCTCAGCCTTCTGTGATCCGTCTGCCAGCTCAGCAGGCCGACATGGCACACACAGTCATTTTTAATCACAGTACAGCTATGCTCCATTGGCAGCTTACCAGTGGCCAGGTGGCCATTCGTTTCTTTTACAGACCAGTACACGGAATGGAAAGTAAAGGCTTAAGTGTAAGAAGTTCGTAATAGAAAGCCGCTTTGATAGATTGAAGCAGGACTGAATTCAGCATAAAGACCTGATTGCAAGCCTGCAACAGAAATTGCTGCTCTGCTAGCAAAGTGGTGTCTTTTGGTTTCAAAAGCTCGAGAGTGCTTATTACCAGCCAGAGAGAGGGAACTGTGCATAATGTGATTAAGTCTTGAAGCCTAGGGACTTCTGTAGTAGTGTTTTAATAGAAATGTGAATGGAATATTTATTGTCGATATTGATATAACCCTTACTGCTTCTTTAAATGTAGAGTAGCCTAACAGTGACGTCACCCTACAGCTTGTGTGCTACAATAAAGGTTCTAAATAACAGCAAGGAGAAATTGTTTTGTTGGGATGGAATGCCATTATGTGTTTCTGTGTAAATTGTGGTGCCGTTTCTTACTTCACTTGTGCTTTGTCTTTTAACAAGCATGCTTCTATATTTTAGGCCGACTTCTCAACCTTTATAATCGGGCACAGCGAGGGCAGAGCAGTGTGCAATAATGTTGAATGCAAAATGAAGGATCACACAGAGTAGCTATAATTTTCTGACCTCAAATTTTGAGCATTAGAATATATATAGCAGAGCTGAAATCAGTAGAAGAATACATAATTATCCAAATAGGTGAGAAAAAGATATGGATTATTTAAAATGATTGGCTGGAGTCAATCCAGGAGTACCCATTCAGGAGGATAATTCTGTGGGGAAGGGAATTTCTATGAGCAGTTGATCAGGGTCTGAATCTTACTCTTCAAGCTGTATTTTTCTCTGTAAATATACTAGTACAAATCATTAGGAAGTACTTAGAAAGAGGTGCATTAGTAATGAGGGTATCTAGGGGAAAGACAAGAAAACAGATGGTGTTCAGTAAATATTAACTAAGTTAGTCAAAGTGGCTCACACCTGTAATCACAGCACTCAGAAGCTCAGGCAGGAAGATTGCAAGTTCAAGCCCAGCCTAGGCTCCATAGTGAGATCCTAACAACAGAAAGGTTAGGTATCTAGTTGACATTCCAGCATGGCTAGGTGAAGGGCTCCAAGACCCTATACGTAGGTGAAGGGCTATGGGAGTCAGAGACTGCTAAGGGAGAGGGAGGGTCAGTTTCCTTCAGAGACAAGCCCTCGAGTAAGTTGTCTGTGCCTAAGTAGTCAGCCTGACATACACATATAGTGAATGAGAATATGGATTTAAGAAGGACTGGGGGTACAGAAGGACCTAGAATGGGGAAGGAGGGGAGAGGTGACAAAAATACATTATACTCACATATGAAATTATAAAAAAAAACTAAAAATGGGAAAAATGTAAAAGGCTAAATATTTACAAAGTTAAGATTGTATCCTCATAATGACAAAGCTCACATTAAGTCAAACATTTCTATAGGATTGGAAGCGAGGATGTGTTATGTGGGTTGGGCCTAGAGGTTGGAAATGGCTTAGTGGAATAAAGTCAGGTGAGCAGAGGGGTCTGGACTGATGTACAGGGTATGTGTCCTGGTCCAAGCCTGGAGTGTTAGGAGGAGATCTGGTGGGATGGCAAGGCTGGATGTGGCACGAGACGGGCCTGACAAAGCCTAGGGGTTAGTCGGACTAGGCCAGGGTACTGAACGTGGGGCCAGACTAGAACTGATGGGTTGGGAGGGAACAGGGAGAGGAGGATTGGCCACTGGGCTAGGTCCTGGAAAAGGAAGTGCAGGATAGGGTTGGGGAGAGAAGTTGCACGTGGCATGGATCATTTTTATTTGAAACGGGGTCTCGCACTATATACTCCAGTAGTCCTAGTTACCCTGGAACTCATTTCAGTCCTCTGCATCACCTACTCAGGTGAGCCACCACACCAAGTTAGAAGGCCCACTGCCCAGAAGTTTATAGGGAAAAAGACATGTGAAGTCATAGTATAGGATTGGAGAAAGCAGGTAATTTTATCTATCATTTTGCCTTGTTTTAAACTAAATACATTTGTAGAGCAAGAAGTAGAAATGGGGCAGCTTCCTGAATCCAATGGGCTAGTGGCACAGGTTATTAGACAAGGCAGGGAGGGAACACCAATTTTGTCATTTTGAAAAATTAATTTTTTTATTTTTTATTTTATTTTTTTTTAATTTATTTATTTATTAAAGATTTCTGTCTCTTCCCCGCCACCGCCTCCCATTTCCCTCCCCCTCCCCCAATTAAGTCCCACCCCCTCCTCAGCCCGAAAGCAATCAGGGTTCCCTGTCCTGTGGGAAGTCCAAGGAACCCCACCTCCATCCAGGTCTAGCAAGTTGAGCATCCAAACTGCCTAGGCGCCCACAAAGCCAGTGCATGCAGTAGGATCAGAAACCCATTGCCATTGTTCTTGAGTTCTCAGTAGTCCTCATTGTCCGCTATGTTCAGAGAGTCCGGTTTTATCCCAGGCTTTTCCAGACCCAGGCCAGCTGGCCTTGGTGAGTTCCCAGTAGAACATTCCCATTGTCTCAATGTGTGGGTGCACCCCTTGCGGTCCTGAGTTCCTTGCTCGTGCTCTCTTTCCTTCTGCTCCTGATTTGGACCTTGAGATTTATGTCCAGTGCTCCAATGTGGGTGTCTGTCTCCTTTCATCGCCTGTTGAAGGTTAATATTCAGGAGGATGCCTATATGTTTTTCTTTGGGTTCTCCTTATTTAGCTTCTCTAGGATCACTAATTATAGGCTCAATGTCATTTATTTATGGCTAGAAACCAAATATGAGTGAGTACATCCCATGTTCCTCTTTTTGGGTCTGGCTTACCTCACTCAGGATAGTGTTTTCTATTTCCATCCATTTGCATGCAAAATTCAAGAAGCCCTTATTTTTTACTGCTGAGTAGTACTCTAATATGTATATATTCCATACTTTCTTCATCCATTCTTCCATAGAAGGGCATCTAGGTTGTTTCCAGGTTCTGGCTATCACAAACAATGCTGCTATGAACATTGTAGTGCATATACTTTTGTTGTATGATAAGGCCTCTCTTGGGTATATTCCCAAGAGTGGTATTGCTGGGTCCAGGGGTAAGTTGATCCCGAATTTCCTGAGAAACCGAAACACTGCTTTCCAAAGTGGTTGCACAAGTTTGCATTCCCACCAGCAATGGATGAGCGTACCCCTTTCTCCACAACCTCTCCAACAAAGGCTATCATTGGTGTTTTTTATTTTAGCCATTCTGACAGGTGTAAGATGGTATCTTAAAGTTGTCTTGATTTGCATTTCCCTGATCGCTAAGGAAGTTGAGCATGACCTTAAGTGTCTTTTGGCCATTTGAACTTCTTCTGTTGAGAATTCTCTGTTCAGCTCAATGCCCCATTTTATAATTGGGTTGATTAGCCTTTTACGGTCTAGTTTCTTGAGATCTTTATATATTTTGGAGATCAGACCTTTGTCTGTTGCGGGGTTGGTGAAGATCTTCTCCCAGTCAGTGGGTTGCCTTTGTGTCTTAGCGACAGTGTCCTTTGCTTTACAGAAGCTTCTCAGTCTCAGGAGGTCCCATTTATTCAATGAGGTCCTTAATGTCTGTGCTGCTGGGGTTATACGTAGGAAGTGGTCTCCTGTGCCCATGTGTTGTAGAGTGCTTCCCACTTTCTCTTCTATCAGGTTCAGTGTGTTTGGACTGATATTGAGGTCTTTAATCCATTTGGACTTGAGTTTTGTGCATGGTGTTAGATATGGATCTATTTTCATTCTTCTACAGGTTGACATCCAATTTTGCCAGCCCAATTTGTTGAAGATGCTCTCTTTTTTCCATTGTATACTTTTAGCTCCTTTATTGAAAATCAGGTGTTCATAGGTTTGTGGGTTAATGTCAGGGTCTTCTATTCGATTCCATAGGTCGACTTCTCTGTTTTTATGCCAATACCAAGCTGTTTTCAATACTGTAGCTCTGTAGTAGAGTTTGAAGTCAGGGATGGTAATGCCTCCAGACAATCCTTTGTTGTATAAGATTGTTTTGGTTATCCTGGGTTTTTTGTTTTTCCATATAAAGTTAATTATTGTCTTCTCCAGATCTGTAAAGAATTTTGATGGGGATTGCATTGAATCTATAGATTGCTTTTGGTAGAATTGTCATTTTTACTATGTTGATCCTCCCAATCCAGGAGCAAGGGAGATCCTTCAATTTTCTGGTATCCTCTTCAATTTCTTTCTTCAATGCCTTAAAGTTCTTGTCAAATAGATCTTTCACATCCTTGGTCAGAGTTACCCCAAGATATTTTATGCTGTTTGTGCTATCGTGAAAGGTGATGCTTCTCTAATTTCCCTCTCTGCTTCCTTATCCTTAGTGTATAGGAAGGCCACTGATTTTTTGGAGTTGATCTTGTATCCTGCCACATTACTAAAGGTGTTTATCAGCTGTAGGAGTTCTTTGGTAGAGTTTTTGGGGTCGCTTATGTATACTATCATATCATCTGCAAATAACGAGAGCTTAACTTCTTCTTTTCCGATACGAATCCCCTTGATCCCCTTATCTTGTCTTATTGCTATTGCTAGAACTTCAAGCACTATATTGAAGAGGTATGGAGAGAGTGGACATCCTTGTCGTGTTCCTGATTTTAGTGGGATGGCTTTGAGTTTTTCTCCATTTAATTTAATGTTAGCTGTCGGCTTGCTGTAAATAGCTTTTATTATATTTAGGTATGACCCTTGTATCCCTAATCTCTCCAAGACTTTTATCATAAAGGGGTGCTAAATTTTGTCAAATGCTTTTTCAGCATCTAATGAAATGATCATATGGTTTTTTTCTTTCAGTTTATTTATATGCTGGATTACATTGATAGATTTGCGTATGTTGAACCAGCCCTGCATCTCTGGGATGAAGCCTACTTGATCATGATGGATAATTTTTCTAATGTGTTCTTGGATTCGGTTTGCCAGTATTTTATTGAGAATTTTTGCGTCGATATTCATGAGTGAGATAGGCCTGTAATTCTCTTTCTTGGTTGGGTCTTTGAGTGGTTTTGGTATCAGGGTAACTGTAGCTTCATAAAAGGAATTTGGCAATGACTCTTCTGTTTCTATATTGTGAAATACATTAAGGAGTATAGGTATTAGCTCTTCTTGGAAGTTCTGGTAGAATTCTGCATTGAAACCATCTGGTCCTGGGCTTTTTTTGGAAGGGAGATTTTTGATAACGGTTTCTAGTTCTTCGCGACTAACAGGTCTATTTAGATTGTTCACCTGGTCTTGGTTTAGCTTTGGTATGTGGTACTTATCTAAAAAAATGTCCATTTCTTTTGCATTTTCTAGTTTTGTGGCATACAGGCTTTTGTAGTAAGATCTAATGAGTCTCTGAATTTCCTCTGTGTCTGTGGTTATATCCCCCTTTTTATTTCTGATCTTATTTATTTGTGTGTTCTCTCTCTGTCGTTTAATTAGTTTGGATAGGGGTTTGTCGATCTTGTTGATTTTCTCCAAGAACCAACTTTTTGTTTCATTGATTCTTTGGACTGTTTTCTGTGTTTCTATTTTGTTGATTTCTGCCCTCAGTTTGATTATTTCCAGTCTTCTACTCCTCCTGGGCATGTCTGCTTCTTTTTTTTTCTAAAGCTTTCAGGTGTGCTGTTAAGTCTCCGATGTATGCTTTCTCTGTTTTCTTTTGGTGGGCACTTAGTGCTATGAACTTTCCTCTTAGCACTGCTTTCATCGTGTCCCATAGGTTTGAGTATGTTCTCCCTTTATTTTCATTAAATTCAAGGAAGACTTTAATTTCTTTCTTGATTTCTTCCTTGACCCAGGTGTGGTTCAGTAGTTGACTGTTCAGTATCCATGAGTTTGTCGGCTTTCTGGAGGTAGGATTGTTGTTGAATTCTAACTTTAATCTGTGGTGATCTGATAGGACACAGGTGGACACTGATATTTTTTTGTATCTGTGGAGGTTTCCTTTGTTTCCGAGTATGTGGTCAATTTTTGAGAAGGTTCCATGAGCTGCAGAGAAGAAGGTATATTCTTTCCTATTTGGGTGGAATGTTCTATAGATGTCTGTTAAGTCCATTTGCTTCATTACCTCCAGTAGTTCTCTTATTTCTCTATTAGGTCTCTGTCTGATTGACCTGTCCATTGCTGAGAGCGGTGTATTGAAGTTTCCTACTACTAGTGTGTGTGGTTTGATGTCTGCCTTGAGTTTTAGTAATATTTCTTTTACATAAGTGGGTGCTTTTATATTAGGGGCATAAATATTCAGGATTGAGACGTCATCCTGACATATTGTTCCTGTTATGAGTATAAAGTGTCCATCTCGATCTCTTCTGATTGATTTTAGTTGGAAGTCAGTTTTGTTAGGAATTAATATGGCCACACCTGCTTTTTTCTTAGGACCATTTGCTTGAAACACCTTTTCCCAACCCTTTACTCTCAGTAGATGCCTGTCTTTGTGGTTGAGATGTGTTTCTTGCAAACAGCAGAATGTTGGATCCTGTTTTCGTATCCAATCTCTTAGCCTGTGCCTTTTTATAGGTGAATTGAGACCATTAATATTAAGTGATATTAATGACCAGTGGTTGTTTACACCGGATATTCTTATTGTTTTTGGAAGTAGAATTTGTGTGTCTCCCTTCTTTGAGTTGTGCTAGTTAAGGGTTGCTAGATGCCTCAGTTATTGTAGGCAGTGTTGGCAATGTTGGATTCCTTGGGTTGCGATTTTCCTTCTATTATTTTCTGTAGGGCTGGATTCATGGCTACGTATTGTTTAAATTTGTTCTTATCCTGGAATGTCTTGTTTTCTCCATTTATAGTGAACGAAAGCTTGGCTGGGTATAGTAGTCTGGGTTTGCATCCATGGTCTCTTAGCTTCTGCAGTACTTTTATCCAGGACCTTCTGGCTTTCATTGTTTCCATAGAGAAATCAGGTGTAAGTCTGATCGGTTTACCTTTATAAGTTACTTGGCCTTTTTCCTTTGCAGCTCTTAGTATTTTTTCTTTAACCTGTATATTTTGCGTTTTGATTATTATATGGCGAGGGGATGTTTTTCTTTGATCCAGTCTGTTTGGTGTTCTGTATGCTTCTTGAATATTCAAAGGAATATCTTTCTTTATGTTGGGAAAGTTTTCTTCCATAATTTTGTTTAAAATATTTTCTGGGCCTTTGAGCTGTGACTATTCTCCTTCTTCTATTCCTATTATTCTTAGGTTTGGTCTTTTTATTGTGTCCCATTTTTCCTGAATGTTTTGTGATGAGAATTTGTTGGCTTTGCAGTTTTCTTTGATCAGAGCGTTTATTTTCTCTATGTTGTCCTCAGAATCTGAGATTCTTTCTTCTATTTCTTGTATTCTATTGATTATGCTTGTTTCTTTAGGCTCTGCTCGTTGACCTAGATGTTCCATATCTAGCTGTTCCTCAGTTTGTGTTTTCTTCCTTGCTTCCATTTCAGTTTTCAATTCTTGAACTGTTTCCATTACCTGTTTGATCGTTCTTATTTACTCATTTCTTCAAATTTTTGGTTATACTTCTCATCCATTTCTATAAGGGCATTTTCCACATGTTGTTTAAGGGACTCTATTGCTTTCATAAAGTCAATTTATTCCACTTCTTCTGTGTTAGGGTGTTGAAGACCTTCTGTTGTAAAATCATTGGGTTCTGGTATTTTCATGCTGTTTTTCAGATTATTGGGTGAATTCTTTCCTTGGCGCCTGCCCATCTCCTCCTATAGATGCTATCTAATGGGTCTTTTAAAACTGGTTCAGGTTTCCCTGTTGGCCAGGGGCTCCTCTTACAAAATGCCCTTGCTCTGTTTCCTGGTTCCTGCTGGGGGGCCAAGATCCCTCTCACCCCTCAGAAGGGTCTTCAGGAATAGGACCCGGCTCCTCCTTTGCTAGGGACCTCCCCAACCGAAGGCCTACCTCTTTGATTTAATTGTAGTGGGGCGATCTGCTCTCGGTGTTGCGCGCGGTCCCTGCAGCCTGCTTCTGCTGCCACGACGGTTCTTGCCGACTGCTGCCTGTGTCCTCTGCTGCCGCTCTGATCCCAGCCAGTCCCAGCCAGTCCCAGCCGGTCCCAGTCGGTCCCCGACGGCTGCGGAGGGCGTCCTCTGGCCGCCTCCGCCGTCCGGTGTTCCGGCCGCCTCCACCATCCTGTGTTACGGAAAAATTAATTTTTATTTGCCAGTTTTATGCATGTGTATAATGAATTTTAGTCCTCCTTGCCCCATTAAACTGTCTCATCTCCCATTCTCCCACTAAAGCACTTATTTCCTACAAATTTACTTCCTACTTTAATGGTTTGTGCCTGACCCTCTGAGGTTAATAGGCTTGCCTGCATGAGTAAAGGTGGAAGGTGGTAGAGCAATTTAGGAGTAGTTGCATAACTGAAGAAAGTGACCCCCTTCCCTGTTAGGGGTCCCTCAGAGAAGAGCTGCGGCATGATGAAATGTGGGTCCTTGTGTAGGCGGCCACAGCTGCGGTGAGCTCCTGGCTGAGCAGAGCATCCGTCCTCCGACTCTGGCGTCTGTCCTTTATTTCCCTACCTTCTTTGTGATATTCTCTGAGCCTTGCCGCATGGAGGGGAGTGTGTGTCTCTGTGTGTCCCATTTAGAGCCTAATACTCCACAGTCACAGGAACTTATTTTTTTGCACTTTGATCAGATCCAATGTGAGTCGTTTTATTACTTGCCATTAACTGCAAAGAGAAGCTTTTCAGATAAGGACTACGAGCTACACTTATGTATAGGTATGAAGATGTATATTTAGATGACAATGTGATTCTATGTCAGTTTAACAAACCAATGTTAGTAGGTTCTTCCCTAGGGCCCAGGCCCTCCCCAGTCATGAGTTCTTGGCTAGGTTTACAGTCCCAGCATCCCCACCTGTGGATTGTGTGTTAATTAATCAGAAAATGTATGGTTACTCCTAAAATAGCCATGCCACTATTGAACCAATGGGCATACCTAACCAGATGGGTCATTATTGGAGTTTGCATTGGTTTGCTGCTGGGCAGAACTATTTATGGCACCTTCCAACACTGCAAAAGCTAGCCAGCAAAGAGGAAGCCTCCAAATCAGTACCAGTGTGTGGTGTCTTCAGCAATAAGGTTTTGTCATTGAATTCTGCCGGGCAACACAGGACAGCAAACAGAAATAGCTTGCATTATTTGGGAAGAGGTCTAAGGAACCCTCCTCTCAAACCATTTTATCCTTTTTGTTTGTTTGTTTGGTTTTGGTTTTTCAAGACAGGGTTTCTCTGTAGCTTTGGTGCCTGTCCTGGAACTAGCTCTTGTAGACCAGGCTGGCCTCATACTCACAGAGATCCACCTGCCTCTGCCTCCCAAGTGCTGGGATTAAAGACGTGTGCCACCACTGCCCAGCTCCATTTTATCTTTTGAGACTCAAGGGAATGGGGAAACATTATACCTTATACTTAAAGAGTAGAAAAGCTAACTGAGCTGTAGTGGCACATGTCTTTAATACCAGCACTCGGGAAGCAGAGGCAGGTGGATCTCAGTGAGTTCGAAACCAGCCTGATCTACAAAGCAAGTTCCAGGACAGCCAGGGAAGGGCTATTACAAAAGAGAAACCTTGTCTTTAAAATCGAAAACAAAAAATATTAGAAAAGCTACTACAGGCATCTGTTGCCGTAACAAAAGATTTTTTTCTTTTTCACGGCAATGACACGGATCATTTACATACAGATACATTTAGTAAGACAGAAGCTTTAAAAATGAGTAAGCCTGGACTCAACTGGTAGTTTTCAAGGAGAGCCCCAGAGCTGACTGCATGAAGACTTTTTCTATCTTGAATCATCCCTAAAATTTGCAGAGTATTATTTTCCAAATGTGTTAAATTTTGTGGAGGATACAAATATGAAATAAGCCCCTGCGATTGCTGTCTCTTCTATAAATCCATCCGTCCACTAGATAGGATGCAGTGGGCAGAGGCACCTTAATGCAAATAGCCCCAGCAATATTCCATACACATAGTACAATATGTCTTTTATTCTGCTGTCATAAGAGCCTTCTAATCTAGAAAGATGGAATTCAGGGGAATTGTGATTAGCAACACTGTCAGACAGACTTTTCAATACCCAAACCATGCAGAAACAATAGAATCTCAATCTCTCTCTCTCTCTCTCTCTCTCTCTCTCTCTCTCTCTCTCTCTCTCTCTCTCCCCCTCCCTCCCTCCCTCCCTCCCTCTCTCCCCCCTCCCTCCCTCCCTCCCTCTCTCCCCCCTCCCTCTTCTCCCTCTCTCTCCCCCCTCCCCCTCTCTCCCTCTCCCCCTCTCTCTCTCTCCCCCCCTCTTCCCCCTCTCTCCCTCTTTCTCCCCCTCTCTCCCTCTCTGAAATTAGAATATACATGTTATATCTTATGGTGATGATTTTACATAAATTTATAATTCATAATGAAGGAAAGGTTTTATGAAGGAGGTGTAGTATTTATTGGGCCTGTATAGAAAGAATAAGCTTGAAATTGGTGAAGATATAATGGCTAGGGAATGGCTCTCTGTTAAAGTACTTGACTAGCATGTTCAAGGCCCTAGGTTTTCCCCCTGTGACACGCACACATGAATGAACTCACATTATATATACGTGTGCAGGCACAGTGACTTTAAGAATACAGGATTACATGGATGTATTTGATTAGTTCTCTAAAACAGTAAAGAGGGAAATAATTTGCATTATAATTTCATCAACTGTCATAGTTCACTCCAGACCCCTTAAGAGAGCTCTTCACTTCCCCACGTCAACAACCTTCTTGAACTTTTAATTACTCTCAAGTATGATTGTATTTGTACATGGATTACTGACAGCATCTTACTCAGCCCAAATCAATCTTTATAACCCAGTTTCTATCCTTTAATTTCCACACAGTATTAGGTAAGACAATGGAGAAAATGCCTGGTAGGTAAGGAAAATAGCACAAAGTCAGAAAAATCAGAATGAATACGGTGTGCATCACCAGAAAGTAAGATGAACTACTGAAACTTAGAATTCTACCTGGAAGCTATTTAACTCATTTTGTGATCATGATAAGGTCCCTTTGGATTCCTGGAACCTCAGGTTTGTGACTTTAACTTCGTAGGCATTTTTTCCACTTGCTGCTCTCTTTATAGTTCTTGAGGCTCTGAACTCCTAGATTCCCTGGTTCTTCTAGAGGTGGTGCTACTCTGCCTCTAAACTCTGTGCATGCCAAAGGCGACGAGCTTCTGGAAGAGATGCTTGTCCTTAGCCAGTACTGTACATCATTCCCAGCTGTCTTGGAAGATGGAAATTCTCAGTAAGGAGACCACAATTGTCCTGAGAATTAGTTTTGTAGTCTGCCCCACCTTCCTCCAGCTCTTCATTCTTTTTCACTACTTAACACATATTTATTGAATGTTTATTATGTGTCAAATTTTGTGGTGTTTTTCAAAGATGAATTTGCTGTTTTCTGAGTATTTCTCCTATTGTGTTCTCTACTACTGATGTGGGATTCCTCTCTGTATGCTGTGAATGTGTTTTATTACCATTGGTTAATAAAGAAGCTGTTTTGGCCTATGGCAGGGCAGAATAGAGCTAGGCGGGAAAAAAATGAAGGGGAAAAGAAGGCAGAGTTGGGTAGATGCCATGTAGCTGCTGAAGGAGAAAGACACCAGGATCTTACTGAGAACCCACAGCCTTGTGGCGATATTAGATTAATAGAAATGGGTTAATTCAAGATATAAGAGTTAGCTAGGAATATGCCTGAGCCACTGGCCAAACAGTGTTGTAACTAATATAGTTTCTGTGTGATTATTCAGGTGTGGGTGGCTGGGAAACAAAGGCACAGTCTCCATCTTACAACTACCTTTGTCATTTGGTAAGAGTCTGACAAAACCAGTCACATTAGGAACTCAAACGGCATAGGCACATGACTGTAACTCCAACACTTGAAAGGTGAAGACAAGAAGGCCAGCCTGGGTTACATAGCGTGTTTAAGGACAGCCTAGACTACATGAAACCACGTCTTTGAATAAAAGTCCTCAGGGGTATAAACTTAAGCGAATAATTTCAAAACTGTATATGTAGATATGCATATATTCAATTTGTCTATAAAATTGTGTATATTTCACCCCCCAAATTAATGGAATATATAACTGCTCAGAGTGGCTATTCCTTTGACAAGTATGGGAATAGAGAGAACGGTTCTTTGTAATACTGTGTTCTACTTAATGTTTTTTGCCTTGTAAATGTAGGAACATGTGCGTGTATGTATGTATATCTGTGTCTATGTAAATGTAAGAACATGTGTGCATATATATGTATGTGTGTGTATCTGTGTCTATGTAAATGTAGGAACATGTGCGTGTATGTATGTATATCTGTGTCTATGTAAATGTAGGAACATGTGTGCATGTATATGTATGCGTATCTGTGTCTATGTAAGTGTACGAATATGTGTGTTGCTGTGCCCTTATAGACCAGAAGAGTGTGTCTCATCCCTTGGAGCTGGAGTTGCAAGTGTTTGTGAAATACCAGACATGATACTGGGATCTAAATTCTTGCTCTGCCCTCATGATTAACAGTAAGGTGCCCTCTTAACTGCTGAGCCATTGCTGTAGACCCCTTTTATTCTTTTTATGTCTTGTATTTCCCCCTTTATATTTACTGCTTTTCACTTTGTCATTTTTAAGACATATTTTTTAATGTACATTGATGTCTCTCCTGCCTGTGAGTCACTGAGAGGGTTTCAGATCCCCTGAAACTGGAGTTACAAACAGTTGTGAGCTGCCATGTAGGGACTGGGATTTGAACCCCGGTCCCCTGGAATAGCCAATGCTCTTAACCACTGAACCATCTCTCTAGCCCCACATTGTCCTCTTTTTGAAAATACTTGTTTTGACTTTTTATTCCCCATTATGCATTTATCTACTTTTGTTTACACCCTTTTTGATTATTAGACAAATTGTCTTTCTCTTCTGCTCCCTGTTTCCCCCTCCACTTTTCCTTTCTACTGTATTATGAGTCATATCTTGACTTTATCTTGTTGTTTTAAAGCTTTTATCTTCCAACCTTTTATTCATTTACCCAATTTTGATTAAAAACTTTTTTAATATTGGGGAATTTTTCTATTTACCTTTTTAATTTCCGTTTTGTAATCCCATCTTCCCCTTTATTATAATAATTTTCTCCTCTCTTCTTTTTAGTTTTCATTTATTTAACCCTGTACCTCTTTTTCTTCTTCCTGTGCCTTCCCTTTATCTCATCCACTCACTATTTCTACATTTAACCTGAATAATTTTAACTTCATAGTACACTACATTAGTTATATTGTTTTCATTTTATGGTCATTGTGGATGTAATGAGTTTAATAAATTAAGAACATTTTTATATCTTTTATGGTTTGGTATCATTGCCATCACAGGAGTTTTTTTATCCTCTCTGACTGGTACTGGGGATTAAGCACTAAAGACAAGGGTACCCACTAAGAAGATCCCCCAAATAAAGCTGAAAGATAGATCCAAACCAAAATATACCCAAATTGTAACATAGAAATGCTAGGAACATGAAAAATTAAAGCAATATAACTCATTGAAAATACCATAAACTCAACTGTTGAATTCAAAGGAATTGAAATGAGTAAAATATGAAATGAAGTTTTCAGAAGTTTACTGGTAAAAATGATCATTGATATCTAAAGGATAGAATTGTTAGATAATGAAAATAAAAGGCTGCTAGACAGATGTAATGGTTAGGAGCATCTATTGCTCTTGCAGAGGACTTAGATTTGTATCCTAACCACCCACATGATGGCTCACAGCCATCTGTAACTCCAGTTCCAGAGGACCCAAAGCCCTCTTCGGACCTCTGTTTGTACTAGGCAAGCACTGATGCACAGATATACATATATAGGCAAAACACAGCATAGAATTAAAATCTAAGACAAAATTAGATTAAGGGAACCAATCCAGGGCCTGCAGATGTAAGGCATCAACATAAAAAAGTTAGCAAAATGGGTGAGAAAATACACAGTGCTAATGGGAAAAGTCAGTAGCATAAGGAGAGAAATTCATCAAAGAATCTGAGATGTTTTTTTTAAAAAAAATGTTAGAAATGAAAAACTCAATCCAATAAAAACCCAGTAGAAAACATTACTTATAGACTTGTACAAGGAGATCAAACAATACAGTGGAGAACAAGCTCAAGGAAATATGATATTAAAATATAAATTTAAGAGATGAGTATAATCACAATTCCAAGAACTCTAGAATACAATCAAGAGGGCAAACCTAAGAATCCACAGGATAAAAGAAGGAGTGGAGATAAAAGGTATAGTGAAACTAACTCATAAATGAAGTAGTAGCAGAACAGTCCCCAAATCTAGAGGAAGACATGTACATCCAAACAGAAGACATAATTAGAATCTCAAGTAGATAGACCCAGAGAAATACTTCGTCATAACATAATTGTAGTCAAAAATCAAATATACAAAATGAAGAAACGTTATTAAAATCTACAAGAAATTATGATTTACCTAAAAAGTTTTATATCAGAATAACATCAGGTCTCTCCTCAATAACCCTAAAAAGCCAGGAAAGCAAGGAGCAATCTGTTTCAAACTTGAAAGTAAATAACTGCCAACCAAGTTGTGTAGGTCCAGATAAACTACCTTTTTAATTTTAAGAGAGGAATACACAAGGCAGGACTGGGAATGAATCCATCATCTCCAACACAGTAAGTCAATAATTTTCTAATGCTAAAGGGAGAAGAAAACAACTGAAATAAACACAAAAATTTGAGTGCAGATGGCCTCATTTCTTCATTAAAAAGATGCGACTTGCAGACCAGATTAAGAAGATGGTTTTTGACTCCAAGCAATCCACCTCATTGGCAAAGACACTCACAGAATAAGGATCAAAGGATGGTGTTAATTTATCAAATAGCATCTGGAAACAAGCTGGCAGACCTAGCTATTCAGATATTTGACACAGTAAGCTTCAAAATTAGAAAATATAAATGAGACAACTATAATCAATAAATGGAATAATTTATCATAAATGTATAACAGATGGGGCTAGGAATGTAGCTTAGTTGATAAATGGCTTGCCTAGCATGCAGGAGAGCTTGAGTTCAATGTTCAGCACCATACAAACTAGGTGTGATGGTTCACGACTAATCCTCGCACTTGGGAGGTAGAGACAGAAGGATCAGGAATTCATGGTCATCCTCATCTGATCTGAGGTCAGCCTGGGCTACATGAGACCCTGACTCAGAAAAAAGAAAAAGTATTGATGGGCAAGCCTTGTTAACCAATTATCTTTAAGAAGTGGGACCAAGTTAGGGTGTGGCTTTCTGGGACCGGAGAAAAACGAGCCATGACCCAGGTGCTGTCTCTGTGTGTGGTTCCCTCCCCGCACAGGTGAACTTGGATTTCTCATTCCGGTTTCGTGAGTTTTCCCCTTATAATAAATAAAAATATAATTGTTTATTTTAAGCTAGCCTGTTTTTTTCCCAGATTAATTTACCTTCTACAGTTGGCACCCAATTCATGGGGCTCAGGTCTCCAGTGGTTCTAGCTAGCTGCCGTCAGGCTCCATGCCATTCATTTGAGTATAGAATTTCCATGCAGCAGCCCTGAGTAGCTGCTAGACGCAGTCCTTTATATTTTCTCATTAAATGTCTCAGCTGGCTTCTGGGTCCAGTTTTCTGATGCTCAGGTGTGACACAGGCTTCCCTGGTTGTCTCTGGTATTTGTGCTTGTGTGGCCGCTGACCAATCAGGGACCTCTGTGGAGCACATAGTCTGTGATTTACACTAAATAACTGTTTTTAATCCGAGCATATCTTTTAGCATTTAACGCTAAAATTCAGATTCAAACCGGCCATGTGGCTACAAGTATGTTGTGACACCTACTGGCAGGTAACGGTTATTGCACCTACTCCAGCTCAAACTTAACCACAGGTAACATTTATAATTTAAAATAGAAATTATAAATTTATAATTTAAAAGGGCAAGATTACAGACAATTTAACCATCCAGGAGTTCAATCGCCTTTTTACTTATACCATGTATGATGTTATACAAGGTTTATATGATTTCCCTCCTACATCTCTCTATTTGATTCTGGGAGTTAGCTTTATCCTTCATATTTTCTCCTTTAAAACATGGTTCAGACTTCCTTGCTCATGTTTTCCCTCTGTCTGCTCTTCATCTGGGCCTTGGGAGCTCAGTCCAGTGCTCCAGTGTGGGTCTCTGTCTCTATTTCCATCCCTCGCCAGATGAAGAAGGTTCTATGGTGTTATGCAAGATATTCATCAGCGAGGGGTGCGTCCACCCACTGAGACAGTGGGACTAATCTAATGGGAGCTCACCAAGGCCAGCTGGACTGGGTCTGAACGAGCATGTGATCAAACCGGACTCTCTGAATGTGGCTGACAAGGAGGACTGACTGAGAAGCCAAGGACAGTGGCACTGGGTTTTGATCCTACTGCATATACTGGCTTTTGAGCCTAGTCTGTTTGGATGCTCACCTTCCTAGGATGGAGGGGGGGGGGGCCTTGGACTTCCCACAAGGCAAGGAACCCTGACTGCTCTTAGGGCTGGAGAGTGAAGGCTAGGGGGAGAGGGGGAGTGGGAAGGAAAAGGGAGGATGGGAGGAGGTGGAAATTTTAAATAAATAAATTATTTATTAAAAAAATAAAATGATATACACTAACAGAATCTTAAAAAACATGGTTTAGGGCTGGAGAGATGGCTCAGAGGTTAAGAGCATTGCCTGCTCTTCCAAAGGTCCTGAGTTCAATTCCCAGCAACCACATGGTGGCTCACAACCATCTGTAATGGGGTCTGGTGCCCTCTTCTGGCCTGCAGGCATATGCACAGACAGAATATTGTATACATAATAAATAAATAAATAAATAAATAAATAAATAAATAAATAAATAAATAAATATTTAAAAAAACATGGTTTAATAATAGGGCCAAGAATGAGGCACTTTTAGAAATGAAACAGTCTTTACAGACTGATAATGATCAACTAAAAGGGAAATTTAGCACTCTGGAGAAGGATACAGCCAGTTTGACAAGCAAAACCCAGTCAATGGCAGAGGGTGCTGAGACATTGAGAGAATTCATACTGTTGAATGTATTAATTGGACTCTATCAAAGGGTTATGATAGTTTGACTGATAGAATGTCTCTCCAGGAAAGTAATATGCTTGCTATAAAAATTATATCCAAGCCAGGCGATGGTGGCACACGCCTTTAATCCCAGCACTCGGGAGGCAGAGGCAGGCGGATCTCTGTGAGTTCGAGACCAGCCTGGTCTACAGAGCTAGTTCCAGGACAGGCTCAGAGAAACCCTGTCTCGAAAAACCAAAATAAAATAAAATAAAATAAAAATTATATCCAAGGATGAGACCTTATCTTTACTGGTCAGACTTCACACCTTGGAATCCTCAATGAGGGAATTAGAACAAAACACTGGACAGGAGATCCAGACTTTACAAAAGGCAATGGTAAAAAAAAAAATTTGAAAAGATTGAGGAATTTATTGAATTTGATGACCAGGGATAAAAGGTACAAAGACAAAATTTAGCCTCATCAGTACATACCAAACTCTGGGATAATGTACCCAGAGTTATACCTGCTTTTCTGGTGATATCATCAGAAAGAGAATCTGGCACCAAACACCCTAAGGTAGTCAAAGAATATACATGAGAGCCAATATGTAGGACTGATCTAAAGGAAATCAAACAGGCAATTGTAGCTTATGGAATATATTCATCCTTTGTTAGGTGTAGCATGAAGGGCCTGCTTGTTGGGGTTTCTGTCCCGCCCAGTACCCCACAGCTAGCAAGCCCCCAAAGAAAATCACACGGAGAGTCTACATTAGGTTATAAACTGATTAGTCCATTAGCTCAGGCTTTGTATTAGCTCTTATAACGTATATTACCCCATTATCCTTAACTATGTTAGCCACATGGCTCGGTACCTTTCTCAGCCAGGTAGATTACATCTTGCTTCTTCCATGTTCTGGGCAGGACTGGTGAGGAATGGGCTTCCTCCTTCCCAGAATACTTTTCTCATCGCCCCACCTCTACTTCCTGTCTGGTTGACCTGCCTATACTTCCTGCCTGGCCAATCAGTGCCTATTCAAAACATGATTGACAGAATACAGACAATTCTCCTGCACCACTGTTAGGGAAATGGTCAAAATGTGGGCTTCAAGCAACAAAGCAACACCACAACACTGGATTCAGTTAATCTTAGCAGTCCTAGAAAATGGACCACAGTTGTTTTGGCAGTGCTACTAGAGGGAAGAGGCAAAAATTTTAGAGCAAGCCGGGCAGTGGTGGCGCACGCCTTTAATCCCAGCACTCGGGAGGCAGAGGCAGGCGGATCTCCGTGAGTTCGAGACCAGCCTGGTCTACAAGAGCTAGTGCCAGGACAGGCTCCAAAGCTACAGAGAAACCCTGTCTCGAAAAACTAAAAAAAAAAAAAAAATTTAGAGCAACAGGGAAAAGCAAAAGGACTTGAGATTTCCCAAGATCAAATTCTGGGTGGAGGACTTTACTCTGATCCTCAGGATCAGGCTCTTTCCAATGAACACACCTTGTCCCTATGTAGTACAGCAGCTTTAAATGCTTGGGACAGGATTCAGGAACAAAGAAAAGAGAATTGAATCATATATTAGGGTTAAACAGGGTTAGAGAGAACCCTTTCGTGACTTTTTACAAAGATTAACTGAGGCTTTACAAATAGGGGAAACAGACCAGAAGGTCAAAAACTGAGTTGTTTACCTCTTCATTAAAAAGTTTTCAAAAATCTTTTTTTATTGTACATACCAATCCTTTGTCAGAAACATATTTTTCAAATATTTCCTTCCAGCTTTTTGGTTGCATTTTTATATTCGAAATGGGCAATTTGAACAGGAAACAGTTCACATTCTGATGAAGTCCAATGTATTGGTTTCTCTCCTTTTCCAGCTCAAGATTTATGTCTTACTAAATATTTTCCAAACCAAAATGACCTTTTTCCTTTTCCTTCCAGAAGCTTGATGACTATATAGTTCCTCCATTTTGGTCTGGAATTCACTCTGCATTAACATTTCTACATGGTGCAGAGTGTATAAATGTCAGGAGACATTCATTGGCACACAGTCATCCAACTGTTCCAGCAGTGCTGGCTGACAAATACCCCTTCTCCGTGAAATTTGCCTTGTCATTTTTATTTTAAAAAATCAGTGGTCCACATGTATAACAGATTTCTAGACTATTCTGTTGCAGTGCTCTATATCCTCTTTATACTAGTATTGCTCACGCTGATTACTATAGCTTTTAGGGCTTGCAGTCAGGTAAGCTAAATTTCCTAAGTTCTTAGTGTTCAAAGTTCTTTGAGCAGTTCTAGGTTAGTTGTATTTCATATACATGAATTTGAGATTAAGCCTGTTGATTTCTTTCCTAAAAGACCCTATTTCTTGACATTACAATGAATCTAGAGATAAGTGTGGGAAATGGATAACGTAATTTTAATCAGGCTTGGTGATATTGCCTGTAATCCCAGCACTCAGGACAAAGAGACAGGCTTATTAGTTCCAGGCAAGCTTGGACTACAGAGTGAATTCAACACTAGCCTTGGCTACATAGCTAGTTCTGGAAACATAATTTAATGGAATTGTTTATGAGAAATAAAATTCTTAGAAATGAAATTGATTATCAGATTAAAGTTTTCTGGTGGACTGTTTAGAGTCTTTAAAGTATAGGATCATGACATTTTCAAAACAGATTTGACTTCTTCCTTTCTTATCCATATCCCTTTTCTATTGTCTTTTTGCTTTAGCTAAAATTGCAATCATATAAAGCAGCAAGCATGGATACCAGTCTTTTTTAGAGGAGCCTCCTTCAGATTTTCTCACATGGTATATTGGCTATAGTATGATTACATGTAGTCTTGTCTGCTGTTTGTGTTCCTTCTATTCCAATTTTCTTCAGGACTTTTATTTTTATTATGCAGTGTTCCCCATGTGAGGACTGCACTGTAGCACATGTCTGAACACACACACACACACACACACACACACACACACACACACATCAAAATTTAAAAATGAAAGTCATAAAAAGCCGTCTATTGGTGGTAGGTGGCTTATTTGGGAATGGGCACGTGACAGGAGAGGAAGAACTCTAGAGAGGCTCTTTAAGATTAGTGCATGAAAGAGGCCAGGTGGCCAAAGACTGGGAGTCCTTCTGTGTCTGGGTAGGTCTCATGCATCAGGGCACATGAGAGGAAAACCCACAGCATGGAAATGCTAGAGGAGGGTATTCTTATATAAATAACTGCATAATGGGTTCCAGGGGCACCCGCTCCTGTGGTGTAATGGTTAGCACTCTAGGCTCTGAATCCAGCAATCCGAGTCCATATCTCAGTGGAGCCTGTTCCTTGAGGAAGAGACTTGGTCAGGTCATCCTCATCAACTGAGACCATGAAACCCAGTATAAACGGGCTGCCCATGCCGTGTGTGCTTCAGCATTGCCAGGAGCATGTTTCTTTTTCTTCATAAAGGGTCCTAGGACCCCTGGCCCAGTGCTTTTGAGCACACGCCTTTCCCCCAGCTCACTAGTTCATTCCATTCTCAGGGATGTCTTTCTATTTCCTAAATCCCATTTCTATCACCTTCTCCTCATATCCCTGGGACAGTATTTTGGTCTGGGATGTAAGAAACTGGAAATCCCACAATGCTACTCCTGTATTCTGGATTCAGATCCATATCTATAACAGACAGCCCTTTTCCCAGGTGATTGCAGTCTCAGCACCTCCTTTAATTTAGTCATTTGTTGTTGTTGTTTCAAGACAGGGTTTCTCTGTGTAGCCCTGGCTGTCCTGGAACTCACTCTGTAGACCAGGCTGGTCTCGAACGCACATAGATCCTCCTGCCCCTGCCTCCTAAGTGCTGGGATTAAAGGTGTGCGCCACCACCACCCAGCTCTTCTCATCAACAAAACTCACTTGCCATGTATGATCTAGAGCCCTAGGGACTAGCCAAGGGCTAGTTTTGTAACCTAACCAGAAGTTAGGTGCTAGCGGTCAGTTGCCAGCTTCTTATTTTTTCACCACATAGTAGGTTTGAGCACATTTTTGGTTTTATAGTGCTGAGGAATGGCCAGGGCCTTACCCATTGTTTGGAAGACACTACCACTGAGCTATATCCCCAGCCTTTTTCTTTCTCTTTCTTTTCTCTTTTCTTCCCTTCACTCTATTCTCCTGTCCCTAGCTTTGACAGGATCTCACTATAGTGCCCAGATAGGCCTCACACTCTGATCCCCCGCCTCAGGCTTCTGGGTAGCTGGGATTATAGGTGTGTACCACCGCACCAGGTGCTGATTGAGAACAGCACAGAGAAACTGGTGGGGGAAATTGAAAGTCTGGAAGTAGACTGAGGGCAAGATAGGGGAAACATCCATGCCGTGTAGGCAGCTTCTTACTGGGCCCTTGGCAGAGGAAGCTTTAAACAAAAGAAAAAGCGAAGGAAATGAAGTGGTCAGGCCTCTCTCAGGAAACTCTTGGTATTTTCAGAGTGGATCCAGCTGCAGTGTGCGGCTTAAAATTAGAGCCCTTCCATTTTCTATTTACATAGCATTCCCAATGGTGAGATCTTCTTTTTGATACATTTTAACATCTCCAACCCTTCCCTGCCTTGTATCCAGAGTCACTGTCTCCTGAAGTTGTCATTAGTTGGTAGACTAGACCCTGAAGCTTCTGTTGTCCATGAGCTTCTGTCATGGTCATGGATCTGAGTCCAGGGTGCAACTGATGAGATTTCCAGGTCCCTATGTGCCAGGGCAAAGAATTGCACCAGAGACAAATGGCGAAGTAATAGAAATAGAGGCAATTTATTAAGAAAGAGGAAAGTACTCCTCAGAGTGGCAACTATTGGGGGCAGCCATTCTGGATAAGAGGTGGATATGGGCTGGATTTTCTTTTTCTTTTAGCCTTTACTTTTATTGTCTATGTTTGAGTATTTTGCCTGCATGTGTGTCTGTGCATCATATGTATGTAGGAATCATAGAAGCCATAAGAGAGTGTCACATCCCCTGGGGAAAGGAGTTACAGACTGTCATGAGCCACTGTGTGGGTTCTGGGAGTTGAACCTGGGTTCTCAGGAAGAGTAGCCAATGTTCTTAACTACTGAGCTGTCTCTCCACCCCCAAGCCTTGGTTGTTTTGACTTTTCTTGCTCACTTTTCTCTTTCTTGCTTTCTTAACTCTAGTTTCTTTCCATTACCTGTGAGTTCCAAACATATGTTTGTTTCAATTTCTTTGCTCACTTTGCTTTCTTGCTTCCCCAACTGCCATAAACCCTCAATGAAAATGCTGGAAGTGCAGCGACATATTTCATTCTTTAGTGTGACTATATCATGCTCCATGTCGCCAAGTCACCCTTTAATTAAGAATAGAATAGAATAGGCATATGCCACCCTTTGCAAAAGAAATAACTAAAAAAAAAAACTAAAAAAAAAGAAATAACTATTAATAAAAATAGCAGGAACTTTTACTATTTAAAAACATATTTGGAAGGCCTCATACTTTACTGTATTTTCTCAATTAATTCTGTGAAGTAGACTTTATTTTTTAATACTTTGCATGAAGTCCGGCAATGTCAAATAATTACCTAAGGTCATATGGGTTAGCAACTTGACAGATTGGAAATTCAGACATATAACACCAAAACCTGTGCTCTTGATGACCATACCACTTTATTTAAATTCCAGCTAGAAACAGAGGAAGGGGGAGTGGACACTTAAAGAATCATTCTATTTAATAAATGTATATGTACTCCCTATTATGTACAAAGGTATATGGAGTATAAAAAAGTGCATTCTATCTATCTATCTATCTATCTATCTATCTATCTATCTATCTATCTATCTATACTCTATCTTTATAAAATTAGTTGGACAGAGGAGATAGGACCACTGTTTAAATGTCTCAGATAAAAGCAGAGTTAGATCAGCACCGTGACATAATTATAATAACTAGCATTTATTGAGAATATACAATGTGTCAGATATGATGCATGCTGCAGACATTTCATTCTCATGATGACTCTGAGAGTTGCTCTATTTTATGCATGAGTGAGTAAGTGCAGTGGAAGAACTTCTCTAGCCGGGAAGAGATTGCTGCTAGACCCTAAGAGGAAGATTAGACTCAGTCAGTGTATGCCTCTTGATGGAGGAAGGTCATTGGCTAATAAAGGAACTGCCTTGGCCCATTTTATTGGTTAGAAGATAGGTGGGAGGAGTAAACAGAACAGAACGCTGGGAGGAAGAGGAAGTGAGGTCAGTCTCGACAGCTCTCCTCTCAGGAGCAGACGCCTGAGAGAGACGCCATGCCCCGCTCCCGGGATGAAGCTCCGACCCAGGATGGACATAGGCTAGAATCTTCCCGGTAAGCGCACCTTGGGGTGCTACACACAGATGATTAGAAATGGGCTAAATTAATATGTGAGAATTAGCCTAGAAGAGAATGGGCCAAGCAGTGTTTAAATGAATATAGTTTGTGTGTTGTTATTTCGGGGCATAAGCTAGCCGAGCAGGCAGCTGGGTTGCTGGGAACGCAGCCCCGCCACCCTTATTACTACAGTTGGCACCCAGACGTGTGGACAACTAAACCCATTTAAAAAACCTGAGAAGGCTTAAAAATAAGGGAGAGAGAGTTTAACACAGATTTTTGCTGTTTGTTGGTGGCGTGCTGTAGAGAGATTTCCTGATTCGGCAACAGTAGCAGAAAAAACGCTGTGTCATTTTAAAGCGCGACTTCCTGGGGCTGTGCCTCCATTGCGATCTCTGTCTGGCTCCTGCGGGAGACAGAGCTTTTGAATAGAGCATTTGGAGTAAAGTGCTACGATTTGTTTGATGGCAACTAGACTCGCTGTGTTCTCGGGTCTGCTCTGCTTGCTAGCAAGCAAGCGCCTCATCTAAGAGAGGCTTCCTGACTCAGCTTTAGCTGCAAAGCCTGCAGCTCATTAAGAGGTCCTGCCACGAAACACTTAAATGGTGTTGACAAAAAGCTGAACACATGCTTTTCGGTTTTCAGCCGTAGCAGGAAAAAAGCTGTGTCGTTTAAAAATGCCAGCTTTCTGGGCCATCCTGCCAGGGTAAACTCTGACTCTTTGAGGCAGGAGGGCCGGCTACCGAGAGAGGACTTGAGTGTTGTCTGTTGTAGCTCACTTGCTGGCAGGGACCTTGAAATGCCATACAGTTGTGGCAGTAAACATGGCTACAGCCTGTATATCCGCCATGAGGCTGGAAAGCTAAGGAATGGACTGGATCTAGCTGGCAAAGCCACGCCTTTAGTCCTACTGAGATCGCTTGGTAAATTAAAGATTCATGTGGTCAGAAAAAGAGAGATATACAGTAAAGAGAGATTCAAAGACAGAGAAAATTTCTGAATGGTTTAAAGTGTGTTAAAAATATATGCAGACTAAAAGTTGAAGTTCTTAAAGTAAAAAACAAAAAAAGGAAGAGAGTTGTTGTGTGTCATAGCACACGCCTTTAATCCCAGTGCCTAGAAGGCAGAGACAAACAGATCTCTGTGAGTTCAAGGTGTAGCAGTGTACACCTTTAATCCCGAATGCCTGGGAGGCAGAGACAGGCGGATCTCTGAGAGTTCAAAGACAGCCTGGTCTACAGAGTTACTTCAGGTCAAAGATACAGAGAACCTGTCTCAAAAAGCAAAGAGTTAAAAGTAAAAATAAACAAAATAGAGGTTAAAACAAAGCTGTACAAAGATGGGAAATAGACAGAGAATTTTGATACTGTATGCTATTATGCTCTCTTTGAATTGTTTGAATGCTGAGAAAGGAGCAACAGCTGCTAAAAGATATTTGTTTATAAATGCTGCTGAACTAATCCAACATAGATATTTTGAATTTGGATCTAAGGATATGATACTTTGGAAAGGAGTTTCTTATTTTGTTTTCACAGAGGATGAGATGCTGTTCATTTCTTCTATTCCGATTTGGTATGATGGACCACGTCCTCCTGAATGGTTCCTGTGCACGCCTTCAAAAAATTGCTTCACTCAACTGCCAACTGAGATGAAACTAGCACACAGTTTATACCATGAAAGACCTAATTAACGACGCCCCCATTCAGCAGGAAGCAGTTTGGAGAGAAAAAACTGCACCCATGTTCCCAAATATGGTTTATAAACGTTCTTTTACATTTTAAGGGGGATATATGATATAGGTATGAATAATTTGCATTAGTATAGATTTTGCTTTATTGATAGAGATTTACGGTCAATTTTGTTATATGTATAAGTGTTTCTGATTTTGATTAAGGTATTGTGATTGTGTAGATCATTTAAATATGTACTGTATAATTAAGAAATAGGTTAATGGTTAATCATCGATAATAGTAAAGCTTGTAGTCATGTTAATTAGATTTTCTAGATATATAGAGATATATTTTAGATAGACATTCTTCATGTCTTTCAAAGATTACAGAATAGGACATTTAATGTTTTAATAACTGAGGAATTTTCATGACAATGAGACACTCTGCTCCTGGCAGCACCAATGTACTTCAAGAGGAAGATGGGCATCGAAGAGGCACCTTATGGAGTTTGATAGCCATTTGGGCAAGAAACTGCTCTTGCCTGGACTATTGCATAAACTGGACACAGAACCCGCAGAGAGAGGACTACTGAACTTGCCTAAGGTGAGATGATCTTTCGGGGTTCCTGATTCATGAAAGAGTCTGCGAGACATTCTGCAGGACACAACAGATAGTGACTGAACTGACTTTGAATTTTCCTGCTTTATGGAAATGTCTGCTGGATACCATGGGCCTGAAGGCTGAAGATGGATGCCCCAACGGTACAAAAGAACTTTGGGTGACTGTCCAGGCAGCGAGATGTCTTTGTCATTTCTAGAGTTTGAAGTTTCTTGGTTCTTGTTTACTTAGGTAATATTATATCTTTCTGGAGTCTTTGATGGAGTTAAAAATAGTTAGTTATAGTTATAGTTTTCCTTAGTTATGATAAAGATTATTGTAACTTTCACTTGATAACTGTTTTGTTATATGTAATTTTGCTATGTTAAAGTTAAAGCTTTTTTTTTTTTGTTTAAACCGAAAAAGGGGAAATGATGGAGGAAGGTCATTGGCTAATAAAGGAACTGCCTTGGCCCATTTTATTGGTTAGAGGATAGGTGGGAGGAGTAGACAGAACAGAACGCTGGGAGGAAGAGGAAGTGAGGTCAGTCTCGACAGCTCTCCTCTCAGGAGCAGACGCCTGAGAGAGACGCCATGCCCCGCTCCCGGGATGAAGCTCCGACCCAGGATGGACATAGGCTAGAATCTTCCCGGTAAGCGCACCTTGGGGTGCTACACACAGATGATTAGAAATGGGCTAAATTAATATGTGAGAATTAGCCTAGAAGAGAATGGGCCAAGCAGTGATTAAAAGAATACAGTTTGTGTGTTGTTATTTCTGGGCATAAGCTAGCCGTGCGGGCGGCTGGGGTGCTGGGGACGCAGCCCCGCCGCCCTAATTACTACAGCCTCTTTCTGAGTGAGCTGGAGGTATATACACCCACCACAGTGGCTGCAAACCTGAACCACCAGTGGTGGTAATGTCACGTGTACCTCCGTCAGAAGTAGCTGCCAAACAGTGGAATACCTAGGTCACATTCCATTTGCAATCTTGAGAACAGTGAAGAGACCCTAATTACCATTATCACCACAAATGCCTACCACCACCCTTTTTGGTCTGTGGAGGTGCATGCCTTTCATCCCAGCACTCGGAAGGCAGAGACAGGCGGATCTCTGTGAGTTTGAGCCCAGCTTGGTCTACAGAGCAAGTTCTAGGACAGGCTCCAAAGCTACACAGAGAAATCCTGTCTCAAAAAATCAAAAAAAAAAAAATTGAGTGGACAAAGTGCTATAGAATGCCATAATACTAAACATTAAAGGGCTTTAAATAGTAAATTTTGTTATGTGTATTTTACCAGATGAAATGAAACATTCATGTTAATATAAATCTTATTATTAAAAATACTTGCAAATTTAACATCAGACACAAAATTTTTCCAGACTCAAAGTCTATACAACTCAATGAATGTATACACAGTCAGAATTTCTATAATGTTTTCTGTATGCATGCGGTTTTATTTGCTTTTTAATATTATACTAATTTTTATTAAAGGCAAGTGTAACCTGCATAGTTGCAGAAAGTTTCTGCAATTGGGTTAAAATGCCTGGAAGACAATGTTAGGGCACACACCAGTTAAAACAAATTAACTTTTCATAAATAAAAATTTTAAATGAGTTCCTCATTTCTTTTTTCTAAAACTTTGTTGAATTTTTTTCACACAATATATTTTACTGTTTTTCCTTTTCCACTTCCTTCCAGATTCTCTCCATCTCCATCTCCGCCCAACTTCATGTTTTTTTCTTTCTCTGATTCTCTCTCTTTTAAAACAAAAGCACAAGCAAATGAATCAAGAAACACAAAATCCTATAAAACAAAATCCAAAAAAAACCACAAAAAAAACACAAAATCCAAACAAAAGACAGATGACACAAAAAATGCCTCAAACAAAGCAAAATGAGATTAAAAATCTACAAAAATACCATTGAGTTCATTTTGTGTTGGTCAACAACTCCTGGGCATGGAGCCTGTCCTGAGGTGTGGTTAAGATACCCAGTTTGGCTCCATTGGAGAAAACTTACTTTTCCTTTGCCAGCAACTGTCAGTTGCAGATAACTTCTCAGTTAGGGTAGCAGCCCATGTCCACATCCCCTGTCAATGTTGGAACCTCATCTGGCTTTGACTTATGCAGACTCTGTCCATTCTGCCAGTCTCTGTGACTGTATATGTGCATCAGACCTCTTGTATCTGGAAGACAATGCTGCCTTGGTGTCACCCATCCTCTCTGGTGTCTCCCACTCTCTCTGGCTCTTAAAGTCTTTCCAGCTCCTCTTCCACATACCTCCATCAGCCCTGGTGGGAGAGGATTGATAAAGACATCTTATTTAAGAATGAGTACTCCAATGTCTCTCAGTTTCTGTATATTGTCTTCCTGAGTAACTCAAGCTAGCCCAGGAAGGTCTTGAACTTGTAACCTCTTGCCTCGGCTACCCCCCTAATAGTTTATATTTCATAATATTAGTAGCACAGAGATCTGGGCTTAGTGGGGTAAGGATTTTACAAAAGGGAACTTAGGCTTGGAAACAATAATCCAGAAAATCCCAGCTAAGTAATAAGGGTGATTTTTTTTTTTTTACAAGAGAAGCCTGAATGAATGGAAGTACATGCTATCCGTAGACTTGAGGACCTAAGGAATGCAATGGTCATAGTATTAGTGCAAGAATATCTGGGAATAGACAATTGTTAACTAGAAGATGGGATGCTTCAGTTTATAATACTGATTAGTTCCTAATTCTGCTGACATAGGGGAACATTTCAGGGGTGGCTACTGTGTGCGTGGCTAAGGTGAAATATAATGTCCTTTAGAGGATGTCAAGGAATTGAGTGTTGAGTTGTCAGATGGCATGTTGAAGCCACTCAGGATAATGGTAGACTTTGAGATAAGAAAAAGACTGAGCAAGGACCAAAGTCATTGAAATTCGTAAATGGTAAATTCAGGTAATTTCAGGTAAATCCAGGTAAATTCGTAAATGGTTAGGAATGAAAGGGGTTTTAACTGAATGACCTCACAAGATCAGACTTAGGTTGTATAGTCTTTTCTTTTGTTTGAGGAACACAGGAAAATAATGACCTGGAAGCAGAAATTGGGGCAAGCAGAACACCAACTTAAGTCACCAGGTTTCTGCTGGGCGGTGGTGGCGCACGCCTTTAATCCCAGCACTCGGGAGGCAGAGGCAGGCGGATCTCTGTGAGTTCGAGACCAGCCTGGTCTACAAGAGCTAGTTCCAGGACAGGCTCCAAAACCACAGAGAAACCCTGTCTTGAAAAACCAAAAAAAAAAAAAAAAAAAGTCACCAGGTTTCAATGAAGTTCAAGGGAGTGAAGGGCACTCTTGATGAGCCTGAGAGTATAGGAAAGTTTGCTGGACATGGCAAGACAATTCCAAAGATACAAAACCAATTTTGTGCTTCTAGGAGAGGGCTGTCGGGTAGGAGCAGGGTCAAGGAAGTGCATGCCATTATGGGGCTGATGGTGGGATAGACAGCAGTAGGAGGAGAGGTGGCCTATGTATGGATTTAGTCCCAGCAGAGTCTTAAGAGGACAATAGTAACTAGGCCTAATGCCTGGAATTTCCTCTAGCCTGTACTTCATTGTGCAAAACCTGTTAATGATATGGCCTGGAGTGGCGCCAGCCCCAGAAGAGAAAGTTTCTGTCTCTGTCCTTGTGGTCTGGAGTGGTAGCAACCTTAGTGATTAGAGCTGCGCTTCTCTGACCAAATCTCTCTCTGCTTTCTGTTGTGACTATAGCTATTTTTCCAAGTCGTTTAACTCCTTTGTCTTGTGATCATTCATTGTTTCTCAAGCACTCTATCAATTCTCTTTATTTCTAGTTCTAGCTAGTAATGGTGTCACATACTTCTTATCTCAGCACTTGAGAAGATGTTGCAGAAGGATCACCATAAACTTAAGGTGAACCTAGTCTAAATAGTGAGTTTTGGTCCAGTCAGGGCTACATACGGAGACTCTGTCTCAAACAAAGCAAACAAATTATTTTCAGGTCTAACAATTACCTCCCCAATATTTCCAATAGCCTTGCCTCTGGTATATCCACTTCACTTCTAAGATTGCAAAAACACAAATCTAGCTCATACCAAAAATTCTGCCATCTATAGATAGCAATTGGCCTTTGTCTTAGTAGGGCTTTTGACACTACCTTGGAACCTAGTGCCCATTGCGAGCATTGTCTCCTGTTCACCCAAAGAGCCATTTAAGTGATTCCCCTATCTTTTTAAATCCTCCACTCCACATCTCTCAACAAGCATATCACCTGGACTCCCACTTAACATTAGATATGGAGGCTATAAATAACCTCAGCTTCTTTCCAGCCAACCTAATCCATCTTCACAAAATTAGGAACATAAATTTAGTCACGGCATCTGTGCTCCATATCTTCCTTCCTTCTTAAGAAGCTTGTGGTACTGTTTAACAACCCTCCCTGCTCCCCAGATGTATCTTCGACTTTCCCCTTGCCTACCCCTTTACTGTTGAATCTGATGTGTGTGTGTGTGCGCGCACACACACACACACACACACACACACACACACAAGCATAAATATGTTCCAGTGTCATTCAGCCTAAAACGACAAAATGTCCTTTCAAACAAATATATCTCTGACATTTATTAAGCCCATTTTCACTGAATTAATTCTGCTTCCACTGCAAAACAGCTTGTATGGGGGTGGGGCTGGGGAGAAGGAGAGTAAAGTAGCAGAAGGGAGAGGAGGCGAGAAAGGGAGGAGAAAACCAGCCTAGGTGCTGACAGTGTAAGAAATGATGCTTTACTACAACCATGGAAATACTAAACAGCTATGAGGATGGTGTTTAGAGAGCACATATATTAGTATTGCAAACCATTTATAATACCTTTTCATCAAAAACAAGTTAGACAACAGTGTGTATGATTTGATTTCATTATTGGAAAAATGTGTGTATTGTATGTATAGTACAATGATAGGCCATAAAGATAAATACCTCCATGTTACAGTGATTGTTCTGGTCTGGGTGATAACTCTGGTTTCCAAGCATCTTAGGACTCTTGCACCAAACACACAGATTTTGAAAAAAAAAAAAATAACAGCCTTAGGCTCATAGATCAGTGCCTTCCTCAGTCATCATCATAGAAACTTTCTCCTGCAGAGACCCAGAGCCAGACCGTATGTAGAGAGTGAGAGATTTAGAAGACTCAGCCCTGAATGGCATGTCTCCATCAAATCCATCCCCCAAGGGCTCGGAGGACCCTGCAGAAGAGGAGGTAAAGAGTGTAAGAGCCAGAGGGGATGGAGGATATCAAGGAAGCATGGCCCTCTTGAGCCAACATGATTTGATGCACGTATCCCCTCACAGAGTCTGAGGAAGCACGCACAGGGCCTGCACAGGTCTGCACTAGATGGTGCCCTGGAGCTGGAGTAAAAGTGGACACATGGCCCATCCCTCCTAACCCAGAAGAATCAGCAGTTGATAACTACATACAAATGAGAACTTCATTTCCAAGGGAGTCAGTCTCACTGGGGAAACCAACTACTCCAGGTGTAGGCTGTGTGCCCTGCAGTACTGGACAACAGAGAATAAACTCAGTGCCATGTTTGGGGGTTCCTTGTCTTATAATGTTGTGTGGGGGCTCTTTTTAAATTTATCTTATTTCTTATTTTATCTATATATCTTTTCTCCTCTCATTTTACCCTACAGATCCTTTGCATATATATTATGGCTTCCAGTTTACTGTTTTTATGGAATTCTGAGTGTGTGAATGAGTGGGTCTTGTTCTTTTGCCTTCTCTTGGGTTCTTTTTCTTAGGTTTGTTTTGGCCCATTTCAATGTGTTGGCTTTTCTTTTAGCTTATATTTTATTTTATCCCATATAAGTCCGTTTGTTTTCTAACAAAAGACAGAAAAGGGGTGAATCCAGATGGGAGGGGTAGTAAGGAGAAACTTGGAGGAGTGGAGGGAGGGAAATCGTAATTAAGATATATTATGTGAGAAAAACAATCTATTTTCAATAAAAAGGGAAAAAGAAAGCCATAGCAGGCCATGAGATAGCTTGCTTTAAAGGAAGGAGGGAGAGAGGGAAGCGAGAGAGAGAGAGAGAGAGAGAGAGAGAACAGCCTCCCTAGAGACTAGGTCATTCTTCCCTCCTGCCTTATCTCAGTCCCTCCTCAAGTCCCCATTCATGGTTTACATTTTGTTCTTTCTGTTCTCAATTGTTATCAGCCTCCCCCTAAATTGTTCTTACCAAGGTCTTCCAACACAGCCTTGTTGCTAATTTGTACTTCTCTGCCCCTGATCAAACTGTTAGGCTGAATTTTGTATCATACTGGTTTTCTATTCTTCATTGTATTCCATCATTCTTTGGATCCCAGGACAATGAGGTTCTTTCCAACAAATATTTGAACTGCAAAAGCAAACGAATTTAAATTTGAATCCTGTCACTGCTACTAATTATTAGCATAGACTTGATCAGGTTACCCTCATGTCTTTGAGCCTCAATTTCCCCCTCGGTAAAATGGGAATGATAATGCCTACATTATAAAGTTTTGTTTGGTATTAAATGAGGATTTTTTTTTTTAAAAAAAAACCATTTAGTATCACCATCGGTACATGGCAAATGGAACTGACATTTGAGTTGCTATTATTTCTAGTTCTCTGAATTCTCATTCAGCTTCCTTTTTAAAAACCAGTTCTCTTGGCTGGGTGGTGATAGCCCACGCCTTTAATCTGAACACTCCAGAAGCAGAGGCAGGCAGATCTCTGTGAGTTTAAGGCCAGCCTGGTCTACATAGTAAGTGGTAAGCCAGCCTGGGCTACATAGGAAGACCCCTGTCTCTCTCACACACAAAAAGGCAAAAAGGAAAATAGAGGCAGTGACTTCAGTCACACAATCCATTAACCCTTTCGAGAACTAAACCCTGCCATTTTCATGCTATAGCAAAATCCTTTGAGCACACAAATGGAAATAGGGCTTACTGTTTGACTTAGCAGGGGCCTCCGTAATGGAAGGAAGAACGCTCCTTAGCTTGGTCTGTGCTTACCTGAAACCTCAGTTGGTTGGAGGGCTTATCTAGACCCAGCCTGAGTCACAGAACCCAAGCCTTCAAAATAGTTGTGACACTAACAGGCATGGCAGGGTTTATTCAGTTCCTGTGCATCAAGGGAACAAACACCTTGACCTTCACTAACGCTCTGAGCCAAAGGACTACTGAGGTCGTCCTAGGCAGTTGTTCGGATCAAGAGTCATTTGGGGCCAAGCGGTGGTGGTGCATGCTTTTAATCCCAGCACTCGGGAGGCAGAGGCAGGTGGATCTCTGTGAATTCGAGGGCAACCTGATCAACAAAGTGAGTTCCAGGACAGCCAGAGCTGTTACTCAGAGAAACCCTGTCTTGGGGAGGAGGGGGGACCTTTTATAAAGCGCTGACTGATTTTTCCTGACCATCTAATGGCAGGGACAGTATAGGTGGTAAAGAGACAAAAACTAAAGGAAAGAAAGCCAGAAAATAAAGAGACAAAGTTGCAAGTAAGAAAAACCTGTACTGTGTTTAAAATTTTCAGTTTTGCTCATACATGTGTGCTGAGTTCCTTGTGGCATAGGAGCTGCAAATTTGGATTCATTGAAAGGGTCAATTCATTGATCGAAATCACTGCCTCCGTTTACTTTTTGAAATTTGCCAGTTTCACGTTCTCTTTCAATGAGCCGTTTGCGCTCCCTCCCCTTGAATGCACACATTCCAAAGTCCAAACCCGAGATATTCCCCTTCGCCTACAGCCGGACTTCAGTCATTGTGATGCTTCTCTCCTCCCAAACCTTTGCATCCCAGGTGCCCTCATTTCCTTCACCTGTAGCCACAGAACAAGGCTGAGCTGCGAAGGGAGTTGGGGATGCAAGGAATAAAGGAAACTTTCTGGAGGAGGTGTTGTAAGCGCTGGAAGACCTTCTAGAATGAGAAAGTGCTACAAGTGTGTTCGTTTTACAGTTGCATGCAGCATATTCTTTATGCCAGGCAGGCATTCATCTTGTCCTGAATAGTGTGAGCTTAAAGCACAAAGGTTCAGTTACCTAGTGTCAGCCCTTTCTGCCCATAGCAGAGTTGGGATAAAGCCATAACAGGATTAGTGCAGCAAACCGGAAAGCACAAACGCTGTTTAACAGAAGCAGCTCCTCAGATGCTGACAGTGACAGCTGTGGGGGCCTGGCCATATGACACTGTGCCATGGCAAGAAAAGTTCATGTCAGCCATTTGGGAGGTTGAGGCAGGAGGATCCTAGACTACACAGTGAGACCATGTTTCGTGTGTGCGTGTGCGTGCGTGCGTGCGAGCGTGCGTGTGTGTGAGAGAGACAGACAGACAGACAGAGGGGTGGGGTGGGGAGATTTATGTGCTCGGATATGGGCATAACTATGCCATGGCACCTTTGTCAGTCATTAGTATTTGAGCCTTTTACTTTGAAGTACAAAGTTACTGATACTTAGGACATGATGAGTAATGCCTGGCATGAACTGGCACCTTACAAAACGGAAAACTGAATACACTTGTAGCTCCCTCTTCTAGGTCTTTCCCTCCAGATCTATCTTGACGAATCCTGTCCAGCTCTTACACTGCCTCCTCAATGAAGTCCTCCCTTCTTTCCTGCTCCTCCATTTTCTATCTGTGACTTATTCTAGGGCTGCAGTCGGAGGAGGCGAGGGCAAGAGAATCAGCATGCAGAGGAGCCTTGGGTGGGGAGAACACTGGAGATGCCCCCCTCGTGAGCATTCCACCCCCCACCTGGCTGTGAGAATGCCAGGATTACAGATGCGTACTTCAGCCCTTTCTTTATGTGGGCTCTGGAGAGCCAAACTCAGGTCTTCATACTTGACTGGCAAGTACCACCTAACTGTCTCCACAGCCAAGACATCATCTCACCGAAACAACAGCAAAAAAGAGGTCCCATGGGATAGCCCCAATTATTTCAGTTATTACAGTGCCAGCCATCACATTCAAAGGAAGAAATTTATAGGTCTAGCTGTATACATTTGTAGACCAGATCCCTGCAAGTTTGATGTTTGCCTTTCAGTCTTAAAAGCTTAACTGTACAGTAGTCTTCCTTCATCCAAGTTTCATTTTCTGTGTTTCAAATATGTGCGGTCAACCATGTTCCAAAAATGACGGCATACAAAATTCTAGAAGTTGACAAGCTATGTGTTTTATGTGATTTTATTGCATTATATTGCTATAATCATTAGTTATTATTGTTAATCTCGTAGTGTATGTATAAATTATAAAGTACTGTGTGTTATTTCCAAATGAAACTTTTTAAGAAAAGAGTAATTTTATTTGTGTATATGTACCTGTGGGGGAATCTGTCACATGTTTGTATGGTTGCTCGTAGAGCCCAGATAGGACATCTGGTCCCCCGGAGCTGGAGATAGAGGCAGTTGTGAGTCCCCTTATATGAGTGCTGGAAACCAGACTTAGGTCCTCAGCCAATCTCTACCTCCATACATTACAAGTCGGCACAGATGTATGTATAGGGAAAGAACATAGTATATATAAGTGTATTATTATACTTGGCGTCCCTTTGACAAAACATCTGAGAACAGCTACTTAAGAGGGCAATGATTTATTTTGATGCACACGTTCAAAGATGTCAGTCAGCTACTTTCATTGCTTTGGGCCTAAGTCAAAGCAGCAAGAGAATCCAGCAGAGGCTGCTCACCTTATGATAGCTAGGAAGCAGAAATAAAATAACTGTAAAAGCTTCATCAATAAGAGCACTCACTCACGTGCAGGCACGCACGCACGCACACACGCAGCACACAAGGACCGAGATGGGGATATGGTCAAAGTCTATCTTTGCAGAGTACATCCTCAGTGGCACACTTCCTCAGACGAGACACTACCTCTTGGTTTGCACCACTTCCTAATAACACCCCCAGATTTTGAAATGACTGAGAGATGGCCCCCTTGCTTAGGGCAGAGGCCTTATGAGGTGTCCATTTTCAGTGATTAGACCAATCAGCTTGAGACAAAGACTTGAACATTTGAGTCTTTGGGGGCATACTACATATCCAAGCAATAGCAATAGAACTTGACACTATCAGTGGCTTCAGGTGTCCACTGGAGGCCTCTGGATAAAGCCTGTATGGGTAGGAGGGGGCCACTATACTTAGAATAGCAGGCAACGGTCTCAAAGTATGGTTTTTTTGGTCATCAACCTTCATTCCACCTACATTTTCCTTCCTGTTACTTTGTGGCCTTATACAATTGGAGCTGTTGGCCATATCACCCTCTATATTCTTCTATATCTTGCACCTTCTGTTACAAACATTATTCTACACATTTTCACTTCAGCGTTCTTCTGCCTAGTGAGTTGTGTTTCTTCATGGGCAGTGTTGTCCTTTGAAGAGCTTCCACCAGCTCTTGCTGTGTTCCTGAAAGCCCATGTAGTGTTTACTGTTTTGTCATTTCCTATCTATGCATATTTTTCCCACTACACTGAGTGGGTATGCCTGAGTCATAAGAGCATGTAAGAAGTATTTGTTTGGAAAATGAATAAATGAAAAAATATGTTATCTACTATATGCAACACGCACCAAGAAAAATACAGAAATCCTCCCTTCCCTAGCAACTCATTGCATTTATTCAGTAACAGTTTTGAAGAACCCGTTGGGTGCTATGGACTATTCTTAGCGGGTGGGAACACAGGACTGATCATACTAGAAAACATCTGGGCTCTCACACAGCCGTAAGATTCCACGCACAGGCCGGGCGGTGGTGGCGCACGCCTTTAATCCCAGCACTCGGGAGGCAGAGGCAGGTGGATCTCTGTGAGTTCGAGACCAGCCTGGTCTACAAGAGCTAGTTTCAGGACAGGCTCCAAAACCACAGAGAAACCCTGTCTCGAAAAACCAAAAAAAAAAAAAAAAAGATTCCACGCACAGTGTGTATTATAGTGTAAAATGGCAATGACCCCGAAAGGTGAAAAGGTTTCAAATAGGAAGGTGGCGGTTTTCAGGTGAGCTTTCAGAGAGGGTAGTTGGGAACAGGATCTTTGACCCAGGTAACACTCAAACAAAGGCTTGAGGGAAGGAAGGAGCCCAAGAAACTGATAGCTGAGGAAGGCCATGTCAGGTGGCAGGAACAGACAAGTTCAAAGGCCCTGAGGTGAGAGCATGTTTATCTCGTTTAAGGAATAGCAAGGAGGCCAGAATGGCTACAGAAAAGAGAAAAGGGTAGCGTGGTTGAAAGAAGAGCTGGGAGAGAAAGCGAAGGGTCAGACCATGTTACCATCAACCTACCCAACTTCCACTGAACACAAAGCCTAGCTGAGTACTGGGGTATGGAACGTTTGCCTTGCTGGAATGCGTGGTGACGGCTCCAGGGAGATCTGCACATGCCCAAACAGCCTTTCCTACAGATTCCCAGATTCCCTTAGATGTCACCTTACCCAGAATCCCCCAACAGGCTCTCAGATGTAAGAACCACAGCAGAGGGAACTGTTTGCTTTGGGAGGACCATGAGCTGGTGGAGAGTGGCCAAAGTTCTTTTCTGCTGCCCGGGCCTGGGAACAGGCTATGTTCCCTCCACCCAGTTGGAAAGGGCCCCAGACTGTTATTCATCTGATATGCTGCTGTACAGAAGTCTAAAGTTTCTCCCTTCTCCACCTACCTCGTTCTCAAGAAATCACACCAACAGGGAGGAGGCCTGAGTTCTACTTCCCCAGCTCTGCCTCAGCAACAAGCCGTGAGCCTCAGAACAGATGTGGCATTCTGTACCATGAAAGACCTGAGTTCTGTGTTCAGTGCTGTCAACTCATGCTCTCCTCAGGGCAGGCCACTTGATTTCTGAGCTGCCCTCAGAATCTCCTCAGGCTGCCCTGCCTGTGGCTAAGCAAAGCTGAACTGTTTCTTCAAAAGCAGAATAGATCTGGGCTTTGACTGAACTGAACTAGTCTTTTCTCCTAAACCTCCCCCTCCCTGGCTTCTTTCCTGCATGTCCTGACATTCCCATTAGTTATATCTGAAAAACCAGGATGGGAGGCTGTGGAGGGGTAACACCTAAGAGCCAGCAGGCCTGCAGACCTGTCAGCATGCCTCAGTCATTCACCTAGGAAGCAGGAAGAAGTGCATCTTTCTGGAAGGTGTTGGACCCAGGCTCTGAGACTGTGGAGTTCCTCAGGAGAGCCTCAAGTGGACGCCCCCTCAAGATCAGTCAGGAGAGGAAGCGTACCGCCTGGGAATATGTTCTACCAGATGGCTGTTCTAAAGAGAAATGTGCTCGCTCCATCTAGCAGTTTGCTCTGGAAGAAGCTACTGAGCAACAGATTCCCGAGCAGTGGGTATTTCGGGCCCCGAGGCACAGGTTCGTCCGCTAAATGAGCATATGGAGGAAGACACGATTTGTCAGGGCCTGGCAACTCAGAAGAAAGCTGCAAGGTCTCCCTTGACTGCTCTCAGCTCTGGGCTCCCTCTTGTGTTGTTGCTGCAAAGCGCTGTGGGGTCCATAAGCCTGTTTCATCTGAAGTACTAAGCAGAGTAGAAAGACACAAGACTGGCATGGAGTAGACTTTAGCAACTGGGGTGCTTGAGTCAGACCCTGGAGTCAAAGACATACCTCAGTCAAGACAGGAGGAAAGAAATTTCGTTCACACTCTTAAGAGTTAAAACAGCCTGTGAATTTGCCCAGGTCCAGGTTACAGGCTCAGATAGCCTCCTTTGTGAATGCTCTTTGTAAATATTGAAGTGTAGTAGGAACCAGGATGTTCATTTTCCTTTGAGTCATGAGTCATTAAGTGGCATAGGTAGACGCTCCAAGAGCTAATGGGATTTGTAGGAGCCATGCGCGGCACATCTAAAGGTGGCAGCTACTATCCAGCTGGAGTCATCGCTGCTACTTTGCAACCCACATAGATGACACATTTATGTTTTGTTGGTTTATTGGTTTTAAGACAAAGATCTCTTTCCTCTGCATTTGTGTGTGTGTGTGTGTGTGTGTGTGCGCGCGCGCGCGCGCGCGCGCGTGTGCGTGTGTGTTGAGTAATATGGTTTTATGGGGCACAGGCTTGCCCTAAACTTGCTATGTAGCCCGGGTTGACCTTGAACTTAGGTGCCTACACCTCCAGAGTAAAGGGATTTGTACCAGCATTCCAAGTGATTTTTAAGTTATTATAGAGTTTTGTTTTGTTTTGTTTTGTTTTTTGCATTCACATGAGGCTTTAATCGATGAGATGGGAACCAGCGCACTGGGGCCGAGACTCATAACCTATGCAGGGGAAGAGTTCGACCAAGAGAAGGGTTTTTTTTTTCTGATTATCCAAAATTCGTGGTTTTATTTGTTCTATATAAATAAAATACCTTCTAGACTATGTAAAATGTCTATTTGATTTTTTAAAGTTTTTCACCTATTACAAATCTATTCCATTTTTTTTCACATCCGCACTGTTACTTTACCATGGATAGAAGAGAAAAATGGCATTTTATGTTATGTGTAAGACATGGTGCTTTAATCTATGTGAGATCCAGTCTTTGTTTGCTTTTAAGATTTCTTAGGACAATTCCAAAAGAGCTTTTAGACATTACTTGCTGTGGGACAATGGTCTGTACCCTGCCACTTGTATTTTAAATAAATGCTGATTGGCCAATAGCCAGGCAGGAAGTAGAGGCAAGGAAACAAGAATTCTGGAAAGAGAAAAAGATTCAATCTGCAGTCCTCACCCAGACACTGAGAAAGCCAGACACAGAGGAGGCAAGATGTGATTTCCTCACCAAAAAAGGTATACTGAGCAACATGGCTAACTCAGATAAGAATTATGGGCTAATGTAAGTTATAATGGGCTGGATCCAGCTGTCAAAGCCATGGCTTTAATCCTAGCCATATTGCTTAGCAGATTAAAGACTCACGTGCTCATGAAAAGAGAGATATACATAAAGGTAGATTCAAAGACAAAAAAACCTCTAAATGTTTTACTGTATGTTAAAAAATATATGTAAACTTGAGAGAAAAATAGGATAAAGTCCTTAAAAGAAAAAAAGAGCAGTTGGGTGTCGTGCCACATACCTTTAATGCAAACACTTGAGCAACAGAGGCAGGCTGACCTCTTTGAGTTCAAGGTGTGGTAGCACACACCTTTAATTCCAGCACTTGGGAGGGAGGCAGAAGCAGACAGATCTCTGTGAGTTCAAGGATGACCTGGTTTAGTTCCAGGACAGTCAAAGAAAAAGAAAGAAAAAAAAAACCTAGTCTCAAAATGCCAAAAAATAAAAATAAAAGAAATAGAGTTTAAAATAAAGCCACATAAAGATGGAAAACACACAGAATCTGAATACTGTATATTATTATGTTCTCTTTAAATTATTTAAATGCTGAGGAAGAGAAAAGGCTGTTAAAAGACATTTTATTATAAATGCTGCTGGATTAATCATATATATTAATTTAAAGTTCAAAGTTTAAGTCAAAAGATATGTTACTTTGGAGAAGAGGTTTTTCTTTTGTTTCCACAGCAAATGAGAAACAGTGGATTCATTCTGCATTAAGAAAAGTCAGGCTGGAAAAAAAAAAAAGAAAAGTCAGGCTGGATCAAGAAAGACCCCTAAAAGTAGGAGGAATGACCCAGATGTCTGAGTTCTACATTCAAAACAGTTCAAAGACTGTTGTCTGAGATGATCAAGCCACACAAGATACTCCAGTCAGGACTTGATCATAATTTTTGTCTGAGTTAGCCACGTAGCTTGGTACCTTTTAGGTCCCCGTCATTATCAGTGTCATCAATCAGCAGAAAGTAGCCTGGAAAACTATACCCACAATCCCAAAAATTGGATCATGGATGTTTGCCTTTGTTTAGAATGGTGGTTACAAGTTGTTATGGATAATGGTCTGGACCAAAATCTAAACAAAGGATATTTGATTCAGAGTTCTTGTTTTTTTAAACAAAAAAGAGTGGGGAGTGCTGTGGGACAATGGTCTGTACCCTGTCAGTTGTATTTAAATAAACATTGATTGACCAATAACCAGGCAGGAAGTATATGTGAGGCGACCAGAAGAGAAGGGGTTTTTATAGGAAGAAACCACAGCCCAGTAATCCGAAAGGGACAGGGAGGGTATCACAGAAAATCACAAGGGGGCAACTCCCTGCCTCTGAAGACCACTCCCAAGGTCATAATCAGCTAGTTCCTAAAATCACAAGGAGGAAACTCCCTGTTTCTCAAGATTATTCTCAAGATTACAATCTAACTTTATCTTCAGCTAGTTCCTGAAACACAGTCACTGAACCGGCTAATCCTAGATTCCTGATTCTTCTCTTTCTGCTTAGATTTTTCGGCTATTTTCTTCCTGCTGGGGGGCGGTCTGGATTTATCTAGGTCTTTCATCTCCCCACTTATTCTAGTACCTAGTTCCAATCATAGAACTAGATTTTAGTATCTTTTTGACCTTGTAAAGCACTATATTGGTGGCATAACACCAAAATCTGAACAGCACTTATTCCTTCTCTAATGAAGGTAATTAGTTTTAATTCATTAAAGTACCGAGGGGCCTGTATTAGGGCAGCTACCCCGAGGCCCAGGATTACTGCTAATGTCAGAGAAATAGGTTCTCATCAAAAGCGAGTTGGGTGCTTGTCAAACTCATCTTTAAACGTGTTAGCTGGATGATAAAAGACCCTAAGTACCAGTTGTACAAGCACACAGTAATCTTTGGTGTCATTAAAAACCTTTGTCTACACGCAAGGTGTCAGGCCTGTGTTACAGGTCCACCATTTAGCTAAACCGGGAACCGAGTACCTGGTGTCAGGAGTCTTAGGGCTCTTAAGAGTCTCATTACATAACCCTAGTAAGAGTCAGCCTAAGATTAGTCCCCCAAACATAAGCCTCTTGACTGGTAGTGTTATCAAAGTCCCAGATACTGCAATTTGGGTAGTTCAGGAGCTCGCTTCACGTGGGAGGCGTGGATCCAGGCAGAGATGCATACTTCTTTCAGTTGTTCCCAGATCTGGCGTCTCACCATTTCAAGGGCCTTTAGGTGGGAAAATAAAGGTCTAGAAAGAATAGCATCAGGATTATACATTCCACCCGACTCGGTGAGCAGTGGCTGTTCTCCACATAGAATCTCATAAGGGGTGAGTTTAAATCGCCCTGGGGTGTTCCAAACTTGGAACAGGGCAAAGGGAAGGAGGGCTGTCCAGTCATTCCCGCAGGTCTCTTCCTGGCCCATGCACCAATTTTGTAAAGGTCTGTTTTAGAATTCTATTCATCCTTTCTACCTGACCTGACTCTGGGGTCGGTAAACACAATGTAATTTTTTACAATTACTGGCCAATTGGGTGGCCAGTCCCTGACTTACCTGGGCAACAAAGGCAGGCCCATTATCAGACCCGATTACCTTGGGTATCCCAAACCTTGGGAAGATTTCTTCTATGATCTTCTTAGCCACCACATTGGCCATCTCAGTCTTGGTAGGAAAAACTTCTACCCAGCCTGAAAAGGTATCTATAAAAACTAATTATTATAGAGCTTTTGAAAAGGCCATATAGAAATATTATCCTGTGGGAGCATTTTAAAATATATACATATAAGAAGGATTTAAATGTAGTCACCTGATAGCAATAGACACCACAGGCTAAGAAGTAAAAAGCCAAGAGCCAGGAATGGCTTACCCCTTTTGGAATTGTTGCACAGTGAGACCCCATAGACCTCCAACTACGGACGATACCACATGCTTGTGCCATAGAACACTGAGCAGTCACGCTTGTACTCATCTGGAAGCGTCATCTCTACTGGCCAGCTTTCCATAGAGCCGGAAGGTGCTACGAATGTGCTGGAAGAGAAAATGGTCTAATTTAACCCAGCTGTGAACCCTGTGAGCTGCAGTACCAACTAGTTAGGCAAGGTCTCCCCACTGATGCAGTACAGACACAAGCGTCATGATAGCAGCCAACTGCTTTCTCATTGGACTTAAGGCCTGCTCCACAAGATGAAACCCCCAACACATACCATTATCAGAGCCAAGAGCCTTTGATTAGGCAGAGCATACACTCCAGGGAGAACCCATTACTACTATTTTTTCCTGCTAAGTAGGCACATGTTAAACTGACTCCTACTGCCTTACTGTTATACCCATAAATTAGTTCCTTTCTCAGCCCTCATCAGAAACATTTATTTTTGCCATAGATGACAATTAACACAGAGACCTGCCACTGACCACGTGCATAGAATAATAATGAATTCTCAGCTCTAAATGGCCATTTATCACACACCTCCTCCAAGGCTCAGGGATCACCATGGGGAAGGAAGTGGCAAGACTGTAAAAGGCAGAGGCAGTGAGAATTGTAAGGAAACAGTTTTCTGTACACAAGAGTTCTATGAATTCACAGTGGTGGCGACAGCACACAGTGTAAATACCTGAGCAAGCTCAAAGCAGACAAAATCCCTAGTGAGGAGGTGGGGCCAAGGTCTCACCTCAAATTGAGGCAGTTGGTGGCTATTGGAAGAGGAAGAGCTTGCTTTGTTTAAAAGCGTGGCCCCTAGTTTGTTTCCCTCACTCCAGTGGACAACCACATACCCAGTAGTAGTACAAAGGCGGGACAAATTGGGTTCAGTGTACTTATAAAAATAAGAACACGAAGTTGGGAAAGTAAGAGTGGGTGGATCTGAGAGGAGTTAGGGAAGGGGCGAATATGGTCAGAATATAATACAGGAAATTCTCAAAGAATTAACACAACAAAAATTCATGCTTGAAAAATTAATTTTCATTTTCTTCCTTTAAATATTTTGTGAATTATTCAATTTTACACATGTATATGATACATTCTGGTTGCACTTGCCCCTCCAGCCCTTCTTCCTCTGACTGAGTTGCCATTCCACCACTTGCATATTTGTTGTTTTGTTTTGGTTTTACTTTGTGAACCATTTGGGTTTAACTTGGGCTTATTTTAAGTGAGAAAACCCGCGTCCAGAAAATCAAACCATTTTTTAGATTAATTTTAAAATTTACCCTGCAAAGTAATGGATTTTGTCATGGCATCTTCCTGAATATGTGTCATTCATTATACCTTCTTCTCATTAATTTCCCCCTTTCCTGCCCCCGCGATTCCTTCCCCACCTCAACTGGTTCCCTTCCTTCCCCACAGTATCTCCTTCTGCTTTGTTATCCTTTTTATTCTATTATCCACCGAGGAAAGATATTTATAAGAAATATTAGAATTTCTCACATTTCTGTGTTGGTGATTAAATGTATTATTATGATGCAGCAAACATTGATAGCACCTAGTACCTGTAGACACTATTCTAAGCATTTCACAAATAATAACTTATTTAATAATTCTTACAAAGTGGGCCTTGTTACATCCTATCTTAAAGATTAAGAAAATGCAGGCCAAAGATGTTAGGTAAGTTGCTCATGGCCTCTCTGTAGTAATAGGAGCAGCGGGGCTGCGTCCTCAGCACCCCGGCCGCCTCACTAGCTTATGCCCCAAAATAACAACACACAAATTGTATTCATTTAAACACTGTTTGGCCCATTATATCTAGCCTCTTCTCGGCTAACTCTCGTACCTGGACTAGCCCAATTCCAATCATGTGTGTAGCACCCCAAGGTGCGCTTACCGGGAAGATTCTAGCCTACGTCCATCCTGGGTTGGAGCTGAATTGCATGCGTCTGCCCGGGAGAGGGGAGCATGGCGTCTGCTCCAGAGAGTAGAGCTGTCGAGTCTGAGCTCACTTCCTCTTCCTCCCAGCATTCTGTTCTGTTTACTCCACCCACCTATGTTCTAACCTATGAGGGCCAGCCAAGCAGTTTCTTTATTTTTTTAACCAATGACCTTCCTCCATCACCTCTCAATTGTTGACAGAATCCATATAGATTCTGTGTTCTTTGTCACTTTACTATGCTGCTGCTTCAAACACAACAAAAACAAAACATATCCAAAACTAAATACAGTGCATAAGTTCTTGTTTGGTCAGCACTAGGACCTGAATTCAATCACCATAACCCATGTATCTTAGTTTAAGGGCACCATTTCTGTGATGAATCATCATGACCAATAGCAAGTTAGGGAAGAAAGGATTTATTTCACTCACACTTCCATGTAACAGTTCATCATCAAAGGCAGTGAGAGCAGGAACTTAAGCAAGGCAGGAACCTGGAGGCAGGAGCTGATGCAGAGGCCATGGAAGGGTGCTGCTTATTGACTTGCTCCTCATGGCTTGATCAGCCTGCCTTCTACATCATCATCATTATTACCCCTTATAATAAAAATAGAATCTTTTTTCATACAATATATACTGATTACAGTTTCCCCTCCCTTTACTCCTCCAAGTTTCTCCCCACCACCCCTCCCATCCAGATCCACTCCCTTTCTGTCTCTCATTTGAAAAGAACAGGTTTCTAAGAGATAACAACCAAGCACAACCAAATAAAATATAGTAGATAAAGAAAAACTGTCACATCAGAGTTGAACAGCACCAATCAACAGAAGAAAAAGAGTCCTAAGAAAAGGCACGAGAATCAGAAACCCACTCATTCACACACAGATAAATCCCATCAAATATTAAACTGAAAGCTATAATATATATTTGGAGGACCTGGTGCAGACCCATGTAGGCCCTGTGCTTGCTTGCTGCTTTGGTCTCTGTAAGCTTCGTTCACTTGATTTAGAGGGCCTTCTTCTCCTGGTGTCTTCCATCCCCTCTGGTTGCTATACTTATTCTGTCTCCTCTTCCACAGGGTTCCCTGAGCTCTGAGGGAAGGACACTCCCAGCCTGCTTTCTTATAGACCCCAGGACCACCAGCCCAGAGATGACAGCACCCACAATGAGCTGGGCCAACTCACATCAATCACTAATTAAGAAAAATTTAATTTATTTTTACAATAATGTTTTTATTATTAAAATAATCTCCAAAAGTTAAGAAAAGAAATAAGAAAATGCCATACAGCTTGACTGCAGCCTCATATTATGGAGACATTTTGTTAATTGAGATTCCTGTCTCTCCGATGACTTTAGCTTGTATCGATGATATAAACCTATCCAGCACCACCAGGTAAAAAATAAAGGGCGCAATCATATGTGTTTGTAATCCTAGTGTCAGGAAGACTGAGACAGGCCCATCTCTGAGGCTCACTGACCACCTAGGTTAGCCTGCTAGGCACGTTCCAAACACTGTCTCAAACAAAAAGGCGGTTAGTACCCATAGAATGACAACTGAAGTTGGCTGATGGCTTCGACGTGTAAGAGTACACATGTGCAGGCATACACACACACACACACACACACACACACACACACACACACACACACACATCATAAACTCCCTCAATGCAGAACTAACATCCAACAAACCAACCACCACCAACAACAAAACCTAGGCCTTTTGATTATCTCTCCTTTAACTTCAATGGAATCCACCAAATCTGTTATTTTCTGCTACTTTTGCTGTGTACTTTATGAGCTTCTTCATGTCTGAATCCCATCCCCAGGTTTTTCATATTTTTGATCTATTCAATCCTGGTTTCTTTCTAGGACTTTCACATAAGTGGTTTTATTTCTTTGCCTATTATTCCTGCCCTCAGAAATGCTGCAGCTCTATCTCTTCATTGTCCATTGCAAATCTTGATCTTCAAAAACACTGCTCTGATCTGACTGTTGCATATTGCACATGTATCGAAATAACATATGGTACCTCATAAATATGCATGATTATTGTGTGTCAGTCAATTAAATAATATCCTGTTCATATCCTCTCAGAATCCTTATCTCCTGCCAGGTAGACTTCAATGGAACTCAAGTAACAATGATCATTGGGTATCACCAGCATATCTCTACATACATGCCACATTGCCCCTTTTGTACTTATTGTTGTCTGTAACACTTATTGAAGCCTGTAACAATCCTATATTACTTAGTATAAACCTCTGTGCTATGTGTATTTGTCTTGTTTTCTTGACAAGACTGTAAGCTTGGGAAGCTGGACTGTATGTTGACTAAATAGTTTCCTGTTTCTTTTTGGGTACCAAGAGATCTTAGAATATAATGGGGAATTGCATGAGCTTTGGATCAGTCACACCAGAACCTAAGTCCTTGTTCCGCCAATGGCAAGCTCTGTGACCGCTGCAAATAAAAGACTTAACAAGGTTGCTAACTGTCATCTAGTAAGGTGTTATCACTGGGTAGCCTGTAATATATCTCAGATACCCTTAACCAACTTGTACATTTGTAAAATGTTTCAATATTTTCATTTCAGTCTCAGCACTTCCGGTTTTTAAGATTCTTTTGGATGAGGTATGGCATTTTCAAAGCATATTAGATGTAACTGATTAAAACATCAGAGCCCTACGGTCATACATTAGAATGTGATTCTTCATAGCTTGACTTCTCCTAAATGGAAACAATGGGGGGGGGGGGGTCTAGGATGCCGTTGTGTGAAATATAGATGTGTGTGCACACGCATGTGTGTTATCTACATGGGTTCTGTGCAGCCTCATATGTGTGACTTTTTTTCCAAAGCAGACTTTATGGCATGTATTTGTACAGTGCGTCAATACAAATTACTTAGGAGTAGGCTTCCCCAAACACTTTAATGTACACAGCCAGTTGAGTCATGCTATCGGTTAACATGGAGTTCCTGGTACTAACCCTTTCCAGCCTCTCTACTATCGCTAGGTAAGCAATCTCAGACTACTCAATGGAAGCTGACTCACTGTTACTGTTAAAACATGATTTGCCAAAGAACTTCCTGCATAGTTCTTCCTTTTAGGACAGGAAACAAGTAGTTCCCAAATTCAGCTGGACAGGAACCTTCATGGCCCTCTTTAAATATACACCCAAAGTGGTCCTGCTTCATAGCACAAATAAGCAATTTTCTAGAAGATTCTGGAAGATTCTCAGTGAGATACCCAGAGCGTACACTTGAGAACTGCAAGTTTGTATTAGGTTCATTGCTGACAGGAATTCCAGGCCTTGTACGTGTGCACAGTAGGGCAAGGGTGACTCTCCATGTGTAACAGCATCACAACATTCGCTGGAGAGTTTGATTTGTTGGGGTTCTTGCCCTGAAACTTCCCATTTTGTTATTGATACAATCATAAAAAAAATACAACTTCTTTTTATTGTTTGCAAGGCAAACCAGTGTTAACCTGTTGTTATTGTTGGAGCTGATTATGTTAAAAAAATAAATATAATACAACAAATGCATCTAGATGAGTGTTATCCTTCAAAATAGTAAGCTTGAGATACCATGAATATGAAAAATAGAATTCACCATACTGCTTTTTTATTTTTTTGGTTTTTCGAGACAGGGTTTCTCTGTGGCTTTGGAGCCTGTCCTGGAACTAGCTCTGTAGACCAGGCTGGCCTCGAACTCACAGAGATCCGCCTGCCTCTGCCTCCCGAGTGCTGGGATTAAAGGCGTGCGCCACCACCGCCCGGCTTTAAAATTTTATTTTTTTATTTTATTTTATTTTTTTTTTGAGACAGGGTTTCTCTGTAGCTTTGGAGCCTGTCCTGGAACTCCCTTTGTAGACCAAGCTGGCCTTGAACTCACAGAGATCCACCTGCTTCTGCCTCCCAAGTGCTGGGATTAAAGGCGTGCGCCACCATCGCCCGCACCATACTGCTTTTAAGCATTTGGTAGGTGCCAATATCCAACCAGGTCCTTAAAGCCATCGTGATTTAACCACAACTTAAGATCAGCGGTTCCAGAGCCAGCTGACATTGGAAGTCCTGGCTCTGGCATTTATATGCTCCTTGAAACACCTTCTTTGGAGCCACTCCACAGAAACATAATGTGTAGGCTCTAAGCACTGACAATATTATGCCTGTTCATATGTAATTAAAACTAAAAATACAAGATCATAAACATACATTTGAAAAGTCCCATAAACTCCATTTTCTTCATGATAACTGTTTTGGTGAACAAACCCTGCGGTGTTTAGCAAGGATGTCTCACTCTTGTTCTCTTGTTTCTGCGGATCTTTGTCTCGGATTCACCTGTAGCTTCCATAAGAATGGCATAGATCACTTTTGGAAACCTCACATTGCCTCTGAGTCAGCTCTCAACCCAATCAAAGTAACAAATTCTACTGCAATCACACCTAATTTCTTAACTACAGACCAGCACTACTTAAATGATCACTTGCCTTATAAATGAGACTTGGTGTCAAGTGACTTAGTATCTCCAAAGAGCAAATCTCACTCACAGGCCAATGTTTGGACACTATCTGGAGCGTTAGAATATTTAAAATTGCCCTGCTGTATCTTACAATCCAGAAAAATAAATTTCAAGTGGATTGCATGTTTTTCCACTAAGTAGTTCTTATACACTAGCTACATGTCAGGCACTGTTCTAAGCACTCAGAATAAATAGCGAACAAAACCTGTGAATTCTTAGCGTTTTGAATCATACACTCTTGCTGAGTAAACAGTATCCCCTTCTTGTTAATAGAAGATATGTTCTGAGACCCCTGGTGAGGTGTGTATGTATATGTATAAGTATATGTATATTTATAGTGTGTGTAGGAGAAAGCAGAATATATATGCAGAGAAAGCGGGATATATGCACATATGTATGTAAGAATGTATACATGTATATATTGTGTTTTCTCCTATACATGCATGACTAAGGCATAGTTTAATTTATAAAATAAGCTCAGTAAGGGATTGGTTTAAAGCAGCAATTAAAATAGAATAATTGGAATATAATGAAAGGTATTTAAAGCAAGTTTTTATTTCTAGAATTTAATATTTAGTGGTTTTGAGATATGCTTTACCTTGAGTAACTGAAATCATGATGGGAAACATAGATGAGGGAAGAGTGTTGTATGTTAGAACAAGTTAAAAGGTTGAAGGTGATTGGAAGTCTGGGGAGAAGTCAAAATTGAAAATTGTGTAAACAGCTTGTAATCCCACACTTAGAAGACCCTTAGATACAGAAGGATCATTGAAGGTTTGAGACCAGTCTGGTCTACACAGTGAGTTTCATGTCAGCTAGAGCTACATAGCAAAACCCTGGCTTTTAAAACAGTGAGGAAAAATGGACACCTTGGGAAAAAAAACGGTTTAGCAGAGACTAGAAAATAGCAAAGAAATTTTCTCTGTTCATATCTGAGAGGAAATATTCAAATGTAGTGTGAGCCCCCCCCCAAAGGAACATTCTAAAAGGTGGCAACTCACTAAGCAGAGAGCAGTGTGGCTGGCGCAGAGGAGTGAGAGGTAGGGATGGCAGGCGAGGTCACAGAGGTAATGGCGTCGGGGAAACGTGGATTTCAGAGTCTTTAAAATGCTCAGTTCTTTTTTCAAAAATTTTAAGAGATTTTAATTTTGTTTTATTTAATCCAGTGTCTTCCATAGGTTATTTCAACATGGAATCTGATGTGTATGCCACTTTGAAGAATGGTTGAGAGTGATTCTCAGCATTAACCTTGAGCGTGCACATGCACACAGACACATATGTCATATATATGCCTACACACATGAAAAATAGAAAAAGATAAAAAAAATTCCTAGCCAACTTCCAGGAGTTTACAATCCATAGCTCTGAGAGAAACAGAGAGCAGTAGGATTGATTTTTAGCTTGGAGCCTATTTTGCTCTATCAGCAACCTAGAACATGTTGCCTGAGGCGCAGAGGTACACATGAAAGCATAGGACAGCATCCCGTTTTAATGTGATAACAGTGCAAATGAACGAAATGCAAGCTTATAGTCTACCAGTATCCTTCCATTCAGCAATCCTTCACTACAGAAATGATTATAAAACCTATAGGAACCCAACTGATAAAAATAGCCATATGAATGGGCAAAATCTAAGGAAAGGATATTCCTTGCACCATTGTATGTAATAGCAAAACAAGGAAATGACTTATTCTAGTATTAATTTTCTATTTGTACAGAAGAAAGAATCATGCATATACTATGAAATATTATGTAGTCTTTAAAACAAATAGGGCAGATCTGTAGATATAATTGGGCATAAAGACTAAAAATGCTTTTTATGCAGGAAAATCAAGTTATAGAATAATATGCATAACATGATCAGTTTTCCATTAAAAATCATTGTGTGTCTCTTGAGAGGATTTTGTTTCTAGGTTTTGCTTGTTCATTTGTTTGTTTGAGATAGGGTCTCAGACTCTTGCCCAGGTTATCCTTGAACTCACAGAAATCTCCCTACCCTCAGATTCCCGTGTAGTGGATTACAAGCATGAGCTGCCACACACAGGTTCATTGTGTGTTTCTGTGTGTAATTGTATAGAAAAAGCTCTGTGGTACATACCAACAGCCTGTTGCTTGTGGGCATGAGGATGAAATTGAACTAGACAATGAACTGAGGACGGAGGGCTAGAGATGGGATTTTCTTTTGTACACTTCTGTTTTTGTTTAAATCCCTTTGCATTCTAAATGAATTGCTTTTATTTTTTTTTAAGTTAAAAATGAGGGAGTAATCTGATACCACGCATTTCTGAACGTTCCCAGGAAAGAACTCTGAAGGCAGTAGCGTATTTGTTGCAACATAATCAGTGTGTCACTGTCCATGTGATGGGAACAGCGTCTAATGTGCGCTGTGTGGTCTTTGGGAAAAATACAAAGTTTTTGGGCTTCAGTTTTCTGAAAATGGAGATAATACCTGCCCTACTTATTTTATCTCTAGTCATGGGAAGAAAATGAAAAAGCAGTTTAAAAATTATAAAGCCCTCCAAAAATGTGAAGACTAATATTTCATGTGCCATTTAATGGCCCACTTCTTTTGAGCAGTGGTCAAGCAACATAAAACTTCAGTTTCAAAGGGAGAATTTGCATGATTTCTTGGAGTTTAATGGAACCCCTAGGTTTTATATGAACACAGTATAGACATTCTCCTTAAATGTTCCAGAGTGTTTTGTGGGAAATATCCCGTTACAAATAGGTGTTGGCAAAACTCTCAAATTGTTTACTCCACTAATCATAGAGCCAACTAGTTCAGCCATGTTGCGTTAGTCAACGTGCTTTTCCATGTTCAGGGTCTAGCATTTTTACGTGGGTGGGTGGCTAGATATCCAGGCTTGTCTGGATCTGTTTCATTTTACCCTGTCCATCTCATTTAATTACCAATAATGCTCTTTTCTTTTTTTCTTTTTTCCTTTTTTTGGTTTTTTAAGACAGGGTTTCTCTGTGGCTTTGGAGCCTGCCCTGGAACTAGCTCTTGTAGACCAGGCTGGCCTCAAACTCACAAAGATTCTCCTGCCTCTGCCTCCCGAATGCTGGGATTAAAGGCATGTGCCAACTGCCCGGCTCAGTAATACTCTTTCATTCCCCCAAAGTTTTCTAGTTATAAAGATCAATGTCTTAGGGTTTCTATTGCGGTGATAACACAAGACAACCAAAAACAACTTGAGGAAAGTGGTCTTTGGTTTACATATCCCAGGGCACAGTCCATTGGAGGAAGCCAAAGCGGTACGTCAAGGCAGGACCTGAAGCAAAAACCATGGAGAGATGCTGCTTAGTGTCCCTTGTCTTGCTCAGTTTGCTTTCTTATACAACCCAGGACTACAGTGGTCTGCACACACCCCACATAAATCATTTAATCAAGAAAGCATCATATAGACTTGCCTACAGGCCTGTTATTGAGGCATTTTCTCAGCTGAGATTCCTTTGCCAGATATGTCTAGATTTTTTTGTCAAGTTTATAAAAATAAAACAGGCAATTGGTTATATTGAAACTCTGCTACGGTCACATATGGAATGTTGGAGGAAACATAGAAATCCCCTGGTTGAAAAGCACTGTACCCAAAAAGGAGACTAGGTCATGAATTTGAGAGGGAGTGGAAGGGAGAAAGGGAGGAATTCTCGTGGGGAGGGAGTAAAGGGAGTGGAACTGATGGAAATGCAGTACTCATACAGTGAAATTTTCAACAAAGCAAAAGAAAACAGAAAATGGCTCAGGCTAAACAAGCTCTTTCTTTACTCACCTCCATAGAAATGCCAATGTTTTCTAAATGCGAACGCTGGCTCTTTTGGAGATTTGATGGCCTTAGAATCCAAAGCTTAACCAGGGCTTAGAAGAACTGGTGAGGGCCTCCAAAGGGCCAGCCTACGAGCTGTCCGCTAGTTCAGAACTTTCCCTACACTTTGTCTCCAAGTCGCATTGATTAATTCTCCTGATCAGAAATGTATTTAGAGGACAGAAGCAATTGATCATCAAACAATGAAAAAGGATTGCAAATTGTTCATCGGTTCCCTCCTGCCCTGAAGGTGGGATCTTCTTTTACAGAAGGGGCTGCTTCCTGGAGGAATACAGATAGAAAGGAGGAAGAACTTTGGAGTATTAAGTATCTGCGGAGTGAATTCTCCCATAATGACAACCTCAGGGGACTGTGAAGGTGGGCTCAGAAGGGAAAGGAGGTATCAAGGACACACGATACTGATTTGCAGAAAAATGTCTCGTGCACAATTCCTACCTTGAAGAAGAAAACCTGGTTTTCTCTGCCATCTGCTATTTCTTCTCTTTCTCCCCATTCTCTATTGCTCAGTACCCCAAATTAAGCTGGTTCTCAAGGAAGGTCTGCATAGGTCTGGGAATATGACTCATCATATTGCTGCTGCAAGAATATGGATTATTGGGTCCATTTTGGGACCCACTCTTAAGTGATGACCTTCCCACATAAGGCTTAATCTTTCTCCCCGAAGGAGCTCACTGTCCTCAAAGGGCACACTGTCACTGGATTTAGGTGAGACTCAGTTAATGAAAAGGAAACTCCAGGGAACATTTGAGTACCAACTTCCAATATTGATCACCTCCAAACAAAATGTAAATTGATAAGCAAGGGCACCCAGAGGAGGGTTGACATGTATATTTATTTACAAAGTCTAAGCATGTGCTTAGGCAGCAAAATGAGGGAAAGGAAAACTCTAAGGAATGGAAGTCCTTAAGGTTTGGCATCAGACATAGGTGTGGATAGGGAAAGGTTTAGAAGGAGGAGTCTGTTCTGATGAACATGAAATGGTTTTCTGAAGAGGGAGGAATTCACTTGGCTGAAGAAAGATAGAGGTAAAATCGGTTTTTTTTTTCCTAAATTAAAGTTCATAAAGCATGTCGTTTGAAACGGGCGTTTTTCATCTGACTAAACACTGAGCAATAAATCTCTACGGCATTTCCTGTGGCTAAAGTTGAGATGTAATGAGGATCAGATCATAAGTAGCTGGGAATCCAGATGCAGGACTCTAGGCATGCTGGCAGTCCATGGAGAGTGTTACTGAAAATGCCTTACTAGAGTTGGGGCCTTAGCCCAAGACTGGGATACAGGATGAAGAAGTCCAGAAGAGCCTTCACAAGGCAGGTGCTGAGAGTCACTATAGAGCTGGAAGCAGGACGAGGGGATGCCCTTAGGTTTCTCAGAGTATCTTAAAAAATGCTCACCTTCTCCCATGCCCACCTAGTGAACCCCTAATTTCCAAACAAACCCCGTAGCATCTAAAAAGTAACTTAATTCTGCAAAAACGCAGACTCAACTAATGGAAGACTTGGAGCATCTATTAACTCCCCTGATTTTGCACATTAAGTTAGTGAGTATTGCATCGTTTCTAACTTGGAAGACATAAGAATGGAATTTTACTTCCATTTTTGATAGATGATGAGCCTTAAAAAAAAGCAATGTGTTTAGAATTTGTTCCCATAGGAATGAACACGTTTTTACTTCACAGTCTCTGGGCCCTTTCTTTGAACCCCAAATCCCCAGGGAAGCCTATATCACCGATTGACTAACCTAGTTTATGAAAGGTGCTTAGTGGGTTAATGCTCTAAGACTTTCGTGGAACTATGTGAAATTAATTAGCCTTGTCAAATTTTATTTGCTTAACTTCTCTCCAACTATATCTTCATGGACCTACTTGAAATTAATTAACCTTGTCAAATTTTATTTGCATACGTTCTCTTACAACTGTATCTTCTCTCCTCCAAGTACAAGTTTTTAATAAGCTTGATTTTAAACAATGTGAGCTAAGAGAATCTGTACAAAGAGCTGGAAGAATTTAAATCCATGAGTTTATTATTAACACAGTAGCAAATATATCAAGGGAACACACCCGGGGAAAAGTGTTTCAAATAAACACAGATCTGCTGGGAGAGAGGTCTGTACCCAATAAGCAAGCTGGAAGAGGCCTATTTGCTTGGTGATGCCCAGCAGATAAGCCGGGCAAACCTCGGTGTGATTGAAGAAGCCAGTTTCATACTAGCCTAGTTCAGGCAAACTCCTGACGGGCACCTGCTGCTCCAAGCAATTCTCAGGATGATGGTGTTCGCGTTTTGGAAGGTCTTTCTGATATTAAACTGCCTTGCAGGTAAGGAATGGATCTTCCAATTATCGCTAGCAACCGGAAGTCGAATTGCTCTTTAGACTAAAATTGCAAATTTTTACAGAAATCTTCCTCTCCCAGACGTCCAAGAGACTGTGATTAGTGTGCTGTTCTTTCTCTTTTCAGAACTTTTGTTTAGCAAATATGTTCCTCCGTGTTGATGATTGGGAGGTCAGTCTGCAGTAAAATTGGCTTACACCGCTTCTGAAATATGTTTTCCAGTTGGTTTTCCTAATTTTTTTTTATTTAGTTTGAAAGGTGAACAAGGGAATTTACTCAGAAAGCAAAGTTTGTGCTTAAAGATAAGATTTCTGCGTTAGCTCACTGTTTCCCCAGAGTTCACCATGATTCACTCACTTTGCCACAACAAGCGGAGCCAGGGCTCAAGACTGTGTGAGCGAGCATATTTGTCTCGGTGACGAGAGAGACTCATAGAGCGCTCGGTTAGCAAAGATTTCCTCCAAAGTCTGGTTTTCAAGTTGTAGGAATGCATTGCAGAAATTACAGTATGGTTGGTTTTAGGGATTTGAGCAGAACAAAATCATTTTTAGAGACTCAAACTGTTTTGTTTGTTAAGCCCAGAAGAGGTAATTAATTTGGAAAGTCCCTTGGCTGAGGTTTTAAAGCAAACGCCATGTGTCTTTTCAATCTGTTCTGATGGTAAGTTAAGTTTGTGGTAGCTACAATAATGTTTATCAAACATTATTTTTAAGTCATGCATAATGTTAGTCTGTCAATAGCTTACAATTTTATAAGCATATTTAGTGATACGAAAGCCTGCTCAGGATAAAATATGTGAAGTGTCAAGACATGCAAACATTAATTATAATAAATTAAAAGAAGGAAATATAATAATCATGGTTACTTCTGAGTTATATAATTAAAGATTTTGATTTTATTTTCCTGATTTTTTATGATTAGGAAAAATACTAATTCTAATATTGTCTTCTGGTTAGTAGTAAATCTTTAAATATCCATTCTTAAATGTTTAAACAAAGATGTTCTATGGAGTCAAAAGTCACCGGAAAGCAATTTTGAATTTATTCTATGATCTTTCCTGGCCATAGAGCCTGAAACGTGTTACTTAGTTACTTTACCTTAGAATTTTGTTTCTATTTAATAAATATGGTAAATCTCTGTCATTCCCTTCGATTGTTAGCTACTTTGGTCAAACCATAAGTTTTCTGCATCAACCCTAAATGAGCACACCTTTTAATTCTTTATGTAAAGTCTTACCCTGTTCTATATTAGAGATAGGATCATAATAGGTACATGAATGACTTGTATTATAAATATATGCATATAAATCTATAATTTTACTGATGATAAATAGAATGGATATTCACTATATTTGAGAATGTGTATATTTATAAATGAAAATATAATCTTACCACTCAGATTTGAGTAAATTATCAATTTCTCTTTATAGGAATGGATATTGCATTCAAATGGAGCCTATGCCTTGTTCCTCATTTTTTATTATTTAAACTTAGCATGATGCTTGGATCTTGTTTGTAACTTTCAATAGATGGCCCAATCAGAGTGAGCCATAAACACCTGGGTATTTTTCTTAATTAGTGGTGTGGTTTTGTTGTCATTGACATATGCAGTGTTTTAGCGGGCCCAAAGCAAACTCGGATAACACAGCAGGTGACGTGGAAATGGAGTATAATATAATATCATCCACTGTAGTCGCATTCGTGTGAACATCAGACAAAAGAAGATTTAGGTAGTCTATATGTGTTATTCACAGACATCCAAGTCACTTCACTGTCCTGAGCCATCAGCTGATGGCATGGCTGTAGGAAAACTGATAATGTCTCTCTAAAAGTACAGTTTTATACTTAACCTGCATTTGTTTCATAGAAAGGCTATTTTTTTTTGTATCAAACATGTTGCATAGTAAACATGTTGTAAGAAAAATTCGCTACCCCCAAACCCAAACATCTGGAAATGATTTTCATAGTCACATTTAAAATCAAATTTCTGCACAGCTAATCAGGAAGACGTTAGTTTAATCAAAATACTTTCAGCAATGTCTGAGGTCTTATTTTAATTTCCATTTCAGCAAAACTAATTTTAGTTAAAACTTTCTCCTGCAAAAATTGATGCAGATCATTTTAGCTCCATGTGATATGTAATTGTCACCTGGTGGAATATGTCACTCTTGTTTTCATCTAAGGGAGGTATGCATTCAAAAGAAGTAATATATTTGAATGTTGGTTTTGAAATCAAACGCAAAAATTGTATGATCCTTTGGTTATATTATTCTGCAACTAAAAAAAAATGAAGCAACTTTACATGGAAGGGGGCAGAAATGAAATCACTTGAAGTGCACCCGGTCAGTACAGCCAGTTGGGCAGTATTTTTGCTGTGGCACAGTAGTAGTCTACTAATCCTCCAAATAAGCAAGGGCCTTACCCACATTTTAGGCATTAAATGGGTGCATAATCATCACCAAAATAGAGCACATTTAAACTCTTTAGAATGCTGATTAATTTAAGCATACACATCTTGAATTATGTTCCTTAGATGATAAACACTTATTTTTAGAAGCAGCCATGTACATTTCAACCACATTCACAGTTTTGCTTTGTTTATTAATTCAATCAAGTCATGGAGGAAAATTGTAAGTCAGGGTTTTGTTTTGTTTAAATCAGGTATTAGTCTTCACCCTATTACTTATGTGCATTCGGTTAATGTGGGTATTTTTATATTGTTTTTCAATATAAAGTAAATTTAACCCAAAGAAAGAATTCTTTTTCTTCTGATATTCACAGAGCTACCTCCTGGTTAGTACTACGTTTGCCCTGTTCATTATCTACATGTGACTATCTAAATTTAAATTAATTCAAGTTAAGTAAAATTACACCATGACCTCATCAGTTTTCCTAGCCACATTCCATGTGAGTAGTGACTACTAAACTGAATGGGGTGGAGCCAGAATATTTCCACGTTCACCTCCATCTTCAGCTTCACAGAAAGTTCTATTGGACGGTGGTGAGCTAGAGCATGATCTTAGAGGATTAAATAATATGCAGTAACAGAATGCTTTCTTTCTTTTTTTTTACTATCCAGATCTTTATTTTCAATCACACTGTCCAATCCAAAGATACAAAGCTGTTTACAGAAGTGGTTTATTCTATGTGCAAGACAGAAAATACAAAAGACTGATCCGAGCTAGTAAAGCACATTTGTGAGGCTCTTCAAAGGGACATAAGAGCCAACTGAAAGAATGGCCAAATGCCAAAAATTGAGAAATTAAAATTATAACTAAAACTAGAAACTAAATGCCCGTGAACCCACAATGATATTTTTCCTGTGTAGAGTAGAATTAATGATAATGGAAATCATTTTTATATTCTGGGATAAAAAACACTATATCATTTTGATATATATTTATGTCTCTTATCCTGGAATATCAAAATGATTGGGCAGTTGTATTTCAGGGACTCTGTTATTATGATTGCAATTGTTTGAATCTCTGCTCTATTTACCTATTGCCATTGTACCCAAGTACTCCCATCTTCAGGCTACTGAACATTCTTGTCATACTTAACTATATGCTTTTAAATATACTATTGTTGTTAAAGAATATGTGACATGTGCATAGTTCCTCTAAATGATGTGCCATATTCTATAGATTAGTATGATGTGTTTCAAAATAGAAAAATATTGATGTTTGTGTCACAAAGCACTGAAATATTGATTTTCCTTAAACAGATGAATTGAACAGTTGTGCCATGAAGGAAATATTTTTTAAAGTTTTTACAACTATTTTATGTGCATGAATGTTTTACCTACATGAATGTATGTGTACCATGTATGTTTCTGGTGCCTACGGAGTTTAGAGGGGTGCGATCTGGAATGATAGGGATAGTTGTGAGTCAGCATGTAGGTGCTGACAAGGATACCGGTGTCTTCTTGAAGAGTAAAAAAATGCTCTAAACCACTGATCCATCATTTCTGATGGATCATATTGTCTCATATTAAAATATAAGAAAAATCCATTTCTGAAGGCTCATCAGAAGTGTCAGTATATGTACTTGGTTTTTAGACTCTTGTTTCTCAGTGTTTTATTTTTCTGTCATCAGATTTCTTTGGAATATTCCTGAATCATCTTCTCCATTTATATTACTGTCACTGAAAAGCAATGCTTGTGCTGAGATCATTGAGGGATTGACTTGTCTCTCTCTGCTCTCCTGGGACCTTACACCTCTTCTGTACATGTTTCTTCTCACCCTTTAAGAGTCAGGTTGTACAAACAAGACTATTCATTAGTTCTTGATTTACACTTGGAATTTGAAACCCTTGCTTCTGTGGTGATATATACACATTTTTAGTGCTCATTGGTCTGAGCAGAGATTCTTCCCATGACTTCTTTCCCAATCATAACTCCTTTAATTTCCCACCACAGCATAATCTTCCAATGTGAAGCAATTAAAGGCGCATTTTCTGCCTGATGCTGTTGTTAGTACCTTGATAGCCAAAATACTCTATATTTTTTATCCTTTTTCATATTTTTTTATTAAATTGCTTTTCCATTTTACATACCAACCTCAGTTCCCCTCCCTCCCCTTCTCCCATCCTGCATTCACTCCGCAGAAGGGGTAAGGTCTTCCTTGGGGAATCAACAAGGTCTGGTATACTAACTTGAGGCAGGACCAAATTTCAAAAAATAAATATAATTTATTTTTTCACTTTTTTGTTTGTTTGTTTGGTTTTGTTTTTGTTGTTTTTTGGGAAAAAGTTTCTCTGTGTAGTCCTGCCTGTCCTGGAACTCCCTGTGTATACCAGGCTGGCCTCAAACTCTGAGATGTGACTGCCACTACCTATTAAGATTAGGGGTGTGCACCACCACCACCTGGCTTCACTTCTAGGGAAAAAAGAAGATAAAAGTGTTTCTGTCTCAGGCCTGTGGGTTAAGTGTCTGTTGGGTGAATGAGTTTCATAGTGTCTGGGAAAACCAAGTTATCTTCATTATTATGTTTTCTTTTCTCATTTACTTTTTTACAAACCCAGTGTTTTGGCGATTTGTCAAATCCTCTTCTACTAAATCATTTTCTGTATTGAATTCAGATATCCTGATTGTTTCATTGATTTCTGTAGAGCAGAGAAACCATACACCTGCCTGTGGTTCACTTTATTACAGGGACTTCTGGAGTATGGTGTCCTTAAACAACCAAACATATGATATATTCAAACTGTTAAATCTCACAACCAGTGTGTAAATGATGTTCCATGATAAAGTTTAGATTGATGCATGTCAAAGAGATACAAGCCAAACTGAATGAGCTCCAGGTAGTCAGTGCTGAGACATTTAGTCTATTATCATTACAGCAGGAAGCAGTCAATCACGGTACTGGAGCAGTAGCTGACAGCTTTATGTCTTGATTCTCAGGCAGCAGGCAGAAAGAAAGACACGAGGCTTGGCATGGGCTGAGGTTTTTCTAAAGAAGTTTATTTGAAAAATTAAAAACACAGATCTAAGCTCTGTTGTTTGTTGTCACTTTATTAAGGTTGGCCAATGCCTGAAAACTATCTGTTCCTCAGAATTTAAGAATTGTTTATGTTGCTGAATATGGGCAATATGAGCAATAAAATGGTTTGGTGATTTTGCTTTGCCAATTGTTACCGTGAGACAATGTATAGTGTTCTTAAAAATGTCCCATGTAAAGTTTGAAAATACTGTCTGAATTCCAATATGTAATTTCTGAGCTTTTACAATCTCAAATTATTACAGGCATATGTGTCTCTTATGAAAAATAGGAAATGTTTGAATCAGATTTGTATTGCTTATATCATTGAATTTCATTCACTACCACACTGATGGGCTAGAAATGGCTTTCTGTTGCTTTGACATGGCAGTCAGAGATTGGGACTCTCATTCAACATTGTCTCCCCAGTATTTAGCACGAAATTGATGTTCAACAGGTTCCAGTTAGATGGGAGGTGTCTGTAATATATCAGAACATCAATGATACTGTAACACATGCATCCCATATGTACAAGTATTTTTCAGTTAATTTTAAATGGAGAAACAAGAAGTCAAATAAGAGTCAGGCATTGTAGTCATCTATTTCTCTGAAGATTTTTTTCTGCATTGCTGGTGATCAAAATCAGGACTTTACACATGCTAGCCAAGTACCCTGATCCATATTTTCAGTCCTGAAGACTTTTTTAATGTATAACTTCATCCTCAATTTCCTTTCCTCTACTTTGAATTATTTTTAAGTAAAATTAGATTATTTGTCTTCCCAGGAAACTCAAATGGAAATTATAGAACTAAAAAAATACAATAATAAAAATAAGAAACATGCTGATAGACTCAGTAGTACAGCAGAGACGACAGGAAATAGAATCTGTATCTGGTGAAACTATTGTTCAAGAATTAAGGGAAAATAATAATGAGATTCTCAGTCAAAGGGGGAAAATATCTTCATCTAGCAGGCATACCCTTGAAGAATGGCTCAAGGAATTACTTCTGAAATATAGAAGATGATAAAAAGAAAGATCTTAAAGCATTATGGAGACAAAAGGAACAAAAGAAAGGGCAGAAATATGAATATGTGTATGTGTGTGTCTGCTTTAACTCATAAATGCTGTGTGTCATATATGATAATTGAGACAAAAACTACAGCACTCTCTTATACCATTATCCCAAGACAATGACATGTAAATATTGAGAAGGTAAGTGGCCCTAAATGTAAGTTAAATTTACACATATCACTCCAACTAGTAAAATATTGACACCAGTAGATTGCTATGTGGTGTAGGAGGTCCTTCTGTCTATGTGTTGCTTTTATCGATTAATGAATAAAGAAACTGGCTTGGCCTATAGTAAGGTAGAACTTATATAGGCGGGGAAAACTAAGCTGAATGCTGGGAGAAAAGAGATGGAGTAGGAGAAAAGCCATGGAGCCGCTGCCAGAAACAGACATGCCAAAACTTTGCTGGTAAGCCACTGCCACGTGGTGATACACGAATTAATAAAAATGGATTAAATTAATATGTAAGAGTCAGCCAATAAGGAGCTAGATCTAATGGGCCAAGCAGTGATTTAATTAATACAGTTTCTGTGTGGTTATTTCGGGAGTCTGGGAAGCCAGGAAATGAACAAGTAGCCTTACTACAACAAATTGGCATCCATTCACATATTCATACTGGTTTATTTAATCTTTTATTTTGCAGTGCTGGGAATTGAACTCAGAGTCTTGTGCATCTTATGTGTATTACAGTACTTTAAATTATATCTTCTTGTATAGAGCGCACAACCAAACAGTAGCATAATGGACGTTTTCCCCCAAGCACCTACAGAACATGGACTAAGAGAAACCACATACTGGGCCCTGAAAGCCTGAATTTAAAATAATGGAAATTGTTCACAGCATGGCATTTCAATATAATGCAACTAAACACAAACCAGTAATGAAGAGAATGAGGTTGTAGCTACTTAGTATGCCTACTTAGCATGCCCAAGTCTCTGTTTTTCATCTTCAACTCCATAAAAAGTTACTGATGTTCCTCAAAGTGGTTTCTTTATGTGCAATATTTCTGTCTACATTTACTCTGTTAAAAATTAAAACAAAAAAATTAGGAAAATATACAACACATATTCCTTTAGTCACCAGATCAGTGACAAAAATTACCTGTTATTTAGATTTTGGTTCACTCCACTCATAAAAGGATGAAAGTGTAAAAGAAAACTGACATCTTAGTACAACCTTGGATATAACAGATCTCCCAGTAAGCCCCTCACCCCCACCACATACAGTGGTCTTGGGTATAGAACTCATCTGGAATTTTTGTAGTTTGGGATTTGAAAGCCCTAGCAAAGCCTTAGCTTCTGACTTATCTAATTTTTCTTAAATAAATGCTCTGTATTCAAGGACGACTGTATCATGGGAAATCTGTATTCAAGGACCACTGTATCATGAGAAATCTGAGTTGGTTGTTCTTCATCCTCAAGCCCTTTAGTGTCCCTGAGCAAGACCGTAAGGAGCTGTGTATAACCTGACCCATATATGAATTGCTAGTCCGGTATCACTACCTCACTGTCACCTAGGTTTTGATCATCTTCATGTCATAACTTGTTAGAAACTTATGAGTTAGAAAGTCTTTCCTGTGTTTATTTTCTGCCTCAGGTCTCCTGTATGTTTCATTCTGCTCTCTTCCCTGTCTTAGCGTCACTAGACAAGATGTTTTGTATTGTGTGATGAAAATGCCATCAGAACATATGTACTACTAATTATCTGATGCTTGTCTTTTCAGGTCATGTTAGTATGGTGCAAGTGACCATCCCAGACAGTTTCTTGAATGTGACTGTTGGATCTAATGTCACTCTGCTCTGCCTCTATACCACCACTGTGACGTCGCTGGACAAGCTCACAATCCAATGGTCTTTCTTCCACAATAAGGACATGGAGCCAATTTCTGTAAGGATTCTCTAAATTATTCCCACTAAGTAGTTCTTTTTGAAAACCGTTGGGATGAGCATATGAAGGAACAGTGAAATATGAAGGAACTAGTGAGAACAATGACAAAACTTGAGACACAGAGTTTTTAGATAGCTGTTTAGGGAAGACAGTCTATCTGAATGACGTGGTCTTTGTGTTACCTTGTTTATGTTTGTCTGTTATCTCAATTTTGAATAGTCAGCACCATATATATCATGTATTCCAGAATAGCCACAGGCTTCCTCGTATGTGAAGTAAGCAGTAGCTTTTTAAAAGATATCTTCCAGAAGTCTCCCCGTTATTTCCAGAAGAATCCAGTTCACATGCCAACCCCAATGACTCTGCTTAATTTAATGACTGGGATCTGCCTGTGAAGGGAATTCACTCATTGTTCCAGATTGAGTCCTGACAATTAGAGATTCCACAGATCAGTGGAGAAGGATCATGGTAGCATTGAACCCTATGTAATCGAGGGCAGCATGAGGTTAGAAGATAAAGAATGGAAGGGGTGAGTAAGGGGTTTGGGAAGAGTTGCCAGAATAGGGTGGATGAGCACCTATGGGGAAGGATGATGATTCCACAGGCAAAATGCCTATCGCTAGATTGTCTTCATTTGACTTTGAATAGTAATTATTTTTGAAAATTATCCCAAGAGATAAAATTGTATTACAGAGAGATGTGTACATCTGGGCACATGTGTATGCAAACGCACATACTATTCGTACCTTTATACATCTCTTGAAAAAGATCTCCAGTTACCAGGTTCTCAAAATGATTCATGACCCCAAATAGAGAAGAGACAAGCACCGGTGGGGTGGGATAGTCAGCGGCTCCTGGGTTGGGCTTTGGAGGAAAAGGGAGCTTTGTTCATTAGAAAGATAAGGGAACATGGCCTAGAAGCAGAAGTGGAGGGAGAGGAAAGTAAGCTTGGAGGAACTACATCTTAGCCAGCTAAGCTTCTGCTTAGCTCACTGACTCTTTGTTGGTACTCAATTTCTTTACCTGAGACTGTGAACTTTTCCTTATCAAAGAGCACACCCACAGGGAGAGTCCTTCAGTGGTACCCTGTATTCAGCATTAAACAGTTTTGTTTAATATTGGTTATGGTTAGACAATATTGGTATTACTCCATGCCTCCCTCTCTTTCAAATACAGTAGAATGACAGTACTCATGGCGACAAGGCATATGAAAACACTTAAAAAATATAAAGCCCTCTCACTCTTATCCCATGCAAGCATCACCATCAACAGCAAATAATAATACTAAGGCTGGCCAGGCGGTGGTGGCGCACGCCTTTAATCCCCCCACTTGGGAGGCAGAGGCAGGCGGATCTCTGTGAGTTCGAGACCAGCCTGGTCTACAAGAGCTAGTTCCAGGACAGGCTCCAAAACCACAGAGAAACCCTGTCTCGAAAAACCAAAAAAAAAAATGCTGCCAGTTTCTATCCCCAAAGTGACCTGGCATGCTTGTGTCAACTAAAAAAGAATTGCTTTTGCCCACAGGTTGTTTTCAATAATCACATGATTTGTTCTTTTAAAAATTTGATTCCTTAGTAGTCCTTTCAACACATTGTCCTTCTCTTTTTTCTAGTGCTAGCTGAATTTAGAGAGACCCCAGCATCTTTTGAAATGTCTTGTGCTTGATACTCAATGCAAGATGTACTCGACTTCCTGGAGGCCAGGCAAAGCGAATCTGAGCTCTAGAGTGCAGATTCTTCACTTTGCATCCCCTGATACTGGAATTTACAGAGCCACCTCTTGATTGAGCTCTAGCCGCTTAGAAGCTGGGAGAGAATTGTGACTAGCTCTGAATTTTTCTTAGGGAGAGACCGCAGGGCATGAAGCTGTAGCCAATTATCGTGCGTTTGGCTTGAGCTCGGGACTTCTCTTAGAACTTTTGAAAAATCTTTTGACAAGTATTTGATGAATTGCTTTCTCTACTTGCCAGATCAAATGAGGTCCTTTCCCCTGAGCTGCTAGATGAAAGGAAAAATGCTTGAGAGCAGCGCAAAGTCTGTGTGAGGATGACAAGGACGATCAGGGCTGCTTGAGGACAAGGAGGGTGAAAACACCTGCCAAAGCAAAGCTTTCTTTTCTTCCTGTTGTTCCATCTTCCTTCAGCCTCCTTCCCCTGCCCCATTCCCATCACAGCCCCCTTTGAGCCCCTACTCCAAGATAACTGGATTTCCTCGCTTCCCTCCTCTTCTCCCCCTTCTTCCCTCTCGTCTCCTCTCCTACCATGCGCACATGGGCTTTTCTTTGGACTCAGTTTGGAGTTCCAGTAGAAACTTCTGGATGGATATCAGTTCTGCTCCTCACTCTGCTACCTATTTGCTGGCTGGATAACCCTGGACGTTTAGAGACACTTGACGTTTTAGAGATTCAGATTTTCCCATCTGAAAAATGGGGCTACTTACCTATCTTAACAGCTTTAATGAAAAAAATTGAATGACATTGTTCTTGTGAAACAGTAGGAAGTCTTCTATACTGCAAACATTCAGTTAATGTGAGCTATTATCATTACTATCACCATTCATTAAAATTTGATTTTGCAAAATTATCTCATCCATGTCCCAGCTATATCAGAGGGACCAGGAAAACCAGCCCAACAAGATACACTTAGTATAACTATGTAACTCAGCCATGACAGCTCTTCAAGGATTTCCTGACCTTGAACCCCCAATTGCTCTCCCTACCAGATCCCTAATGGCTAGAGGGAGAGCCCAAACCCTTTTCTTCTGCTACTTCTCATTCCTAAGCAGAACTTGTTCAGCTAAGAGTTCATAGACATCCTGAGTTGAGATACTATTTTTCAAAATACAATTTGGCTTTGACTCCTGGTGCCTTCCCTGCTCATTTTCATGAATTCAGACTTGTGTAGAACATGTTGTAAGTTTTTCTAGTGAATGCTGGTGGGGTATTTGGGGATGCTAAAAAGAAACCACTAGGCTGTAGTGGTTGGTAGTATGATTTCCTAGTGTGCATGAAGCCCTGTGTTCAGTCCCCAGCACCACATAAAGCAGGCATGGTCACACATGCCTGTAATTCTAGGACTCAGTAGGTGGAAGAAGGAGGATCAGAAATTCAAGGTCGCTAATGGCTTCCTAGCAAGTTAAAGGCCAGTCAGTGATGCATGAAATGCTCTCTGAAGTCACCATCCCCCCACACATATCTGTCATAGAGACTGCTGTTTATATAACATTCTGTGACCTATGAGAGTAAGGTGTTGCTAGACTGACCACTGAGTGATTTAATGCAACTCCTGAGTTGATATAGCAATATAGCATGTAGCATTCGGCTCTCAGATCCACCCGTTTCTGCTCAAACACAGCATGGCTCGCACCCCAATACTGAGGGTATGGAGGAAAAGGCAGTCAGTCAGTGTCTAAATATGGCGCATGCAAGAGACGCACGGGGAAGATGTAGCTGGACCTCTCAGGTAAGAAAACCCATTGATGTACTACTAGACCCCTCCACTAATTGCAGTCTAGGACACTAGCACCTGCCTTAGGAGTGGGGTGGGAGGGTTTACATTTGATAACAATACAGATCAGTGCAAGTCCTATATAAATCTGGGGAAGTTTATTTTGTTGTGGTTTGGTTTTTGATACAGGACCTTGCTATAGAATACAGGCTGGGGGGCTGGAAAGATGGCTCAGTGGTTAAGAGCACCGCCTGCCCTTCCAAAGGTCCTGAGTTCAATTCCCAGCAACCACATGGTGGCTCACAACCATCTGTAATGAGATCTGTGCCCTCTTCTGGCCTGCATGCAGAGTACTGAGAATACTATATACATAATAAATAAATAAATCTTTAAAAAAAAAAGAATACAGGCTGGCCTTGAACTTGGAATCCTCCTGCCTCAGCCTCCTAAGTACTGGAATTAAGGTGTGTATCATAAAACTAGAAAAGTATGGCCTTGAGCGATGGCTCCGCAGTTAAGAGAGCTTGCTGATATTACAGAAGACCTGAATGTGATTCCCAGCAGCCATGTTAGATGGCTCACAATTGCCGGGAGCTCTAACTCCAGGAGATCCAACAATTTCTTCCAGCCTCCTTGGGCACCTTCCCACCCATGCAGATAACCCCACATAGATACACACACGTACATAAAAATAACTTTTAAAAAATAAAATAAAACCTAGAGAAGTTTTGAGTTTACCTTCTCATGCCCATGCTTGGAATGCTATTATTTTTTAATTAATTAACTAATTTATTTATTTTAAAACAATCTTTTCTCATTTTACATACCAATCCCAGTTCTCATTACTTCCCCTCCTCTCACTCCTTCCACCTCTCCCCACCCTCATCCACTCCTCAGAGAGGGTAAGGCTTCCTTCCCATGGGGAGTTAACAAAGTCTAGCACATGGCTTGAGGCAGGCCCAAGGCCCTCCCCACTATATCCAGGCTGAGCTAGGTATCCCTCTAAAGAGAACTCTCTTAATCCTCTTCCAAAAGATTCAGGGTGGTGGTGGTGCATGACTTTAATCCCAGCACTTGGGAGGCAGAGGCAGGCGGATCTCTGTGAGTTCGAGGCCAGCCTGGTCTACAGAGCAAGTGCCAGGACAGGCTCCAAAGTTACACAGAGAAACCCTGTCTCGAAAATCAAAAACAAAATTAAAAAAGGTTCAGGCCCTAGAGCTGCTCTGATCAGGCTGGTGGCCAGCTTTTGCCACACCTCCTCCTCCTCAAAGTCATTGCATTAAATAGCAATTGACTCTGGGGCCTAGAGTTTCTCAGTACCCAGGGCCAGATTCTGTGTTTCATTGAATGTCCTCGCTAGGGAGGTCCCTTTGGTGCATGGAAACTGCTCTTGCCACAAGTTCTCCGATCCTGAGGACAAAAACTATCCATTTGGTCCTCCCTTCAGAAATGTCCTGTGTTCAGAAATACGGAGAGCTTCGCAGCATCCCTCAGGGGGTACCCTTTTCTGGAAACTCACCTGGCACAAGCAGGCTAACAAAGAAGTTTGGGGAGATCTGGTGCCCCTCTGGCCATAGATTCTTCCCTTTCCAGGCTAGCTTGTTATGCTAGAGCTAGAGACGACACTTATACATGAATAAAATGCATACGGACCCTGTTTAGCGTGGGTCCATTAGACAGTGCTCCCCTAAAGTCCTCCCTCATATCCACAGCATGTCTACAATTTAGACAACTCCTTCCCCTAAATTTATTGTCTTCATATTTTCTGGCTTCTTACATTTTAAAACCATTTTTTCCTGTAGAAAATGGTTCTGTAATCTAGGTGTGTGTGTGTGTGTGTGTGTGTGTGTGTGTGTGTGTGTATTCCATCACTTCAGGGAAATTTAATAATGGAGAGGGCATTGATTTTATTGTTTTAGAATCTCTAGCCCCTAGTGACATTTGGTGGGTGCTGGCTTAGAGCTACTAAATGTTCTGCAACACATGCAGCAAAGCCATGCAGCAAATCGTCCCAAATGCTACTGTGGCTGTCAGGGAAGACCACTACAAGGCTTCCATCTCTTCTCACTGGTGTTTATCTGCTCTGGAATTTACGTCATTTCTGTTGAAGAAGTGCCCCTAAAAAAAAAATAAAAGAAGTCAGGGATCGCCCATTAGTTCAACCAAAAATTATGCAAAGCAGTCCCTCAAACGGTGGATGGCTCAAGCAATAACGAGCTGGTGAAATGGGACAAGAGAGCCTTTCCTGCAGTATCCTGTTTCTGTTCTGTACAATCCTAGCCTTAGCAGTACAGGCCAGACAACATTCTGGGCCTGAACCCTCTGCTGCTTTCCCACCCTTGCCTAGTTGCTTTAGGAGCAAGGCCGGAAAGCAGGGAGCTGGAAGGGAGGAAAAGGAAAGAATGTGTGGTTTAGCTATGGACGCCCAGGCTTCCATATCTCCCAAAGGAACCTGGAAAGCAGCTCTGGAAACTAATGGCAGTTAGTAAAGCCCACTCTGACTCCAATGGAAAGCAGATGGGGTCCTTTCAAGCCTTCCTGCTCATACCCCAAGCTTCTTGTTTGGGAGTGGGAGTGCGAACTGGAGGAAACAACTGGCTGCCAGCTGTACAGCCTTGTGTGACTAGGAACTTGGCATGATGGGCCAAGGAAGGCGGCCGCGTAAAGATACGGAGCAGCCTGAGGCACAGCTGGAGAATGTGGAATGTATTGTGTGGCCAAACTGTTCAGTATTAGAAGCAGCAGACCAGGAAACGGCACCAAAGGGCAGGAGGGAGGAAAGGGAGATGGCTGCAGGCAGTGGAACAGCCCCAAGGGGAAGGTAAATCATCAGCCTTGTCTCGGGCAGGAACCGTGAGACTTGGGTTCCAGGTTTGACTATGAATTGGCTCTCTGACCTTGGGAAGAATCATTTCCTCTATCAGGGCCTCAGTGTCCTCTGCAATAGATGAGAATGAATTCAAATTTGCAAACTGGAGGCTCGGGGCCTGGTTTGGCCAGCAGATATATTATGATTGGCTAGGCCAGCATTTTGTTTCTATAGGGTATGCCAGCTCCTCCATATACCATGGTCCCCTCTGGCCTGCTCCTACTTCTAGACCCTGTGCCACCTTTGTCTCATATGTCCAATATCCAGCAGGCTCCTGAAGGCTCCTGAACCTTAGTGACATGAACTGAGTGATCTCAAAGAGGATCTAGACACTACCAGGCTTCTGTGACTCTACCCACCAGCCACCAGCGTGGCAAAGAGGGCAGGAAGAGGAGACATTGAGATAAAGCGGGACTCTGTCATGAACATGGGCACAGGCAGCGATGGGTAGAATTTTAAACAAGTACTACTTTAGGAAACATGGGGATGGATTTTCTTAAAGCCAGGCTCCTCTCATCCTTGCAAGGATGCAGCCTGTTGAACACAGGAGGCTTTTCCTTGGCCTCAGTAACTCTGATCTCCAAACTGATAATACTTTTTCTTCGCAAAGGATGTCAGCCACCTAGTGGTATGGGCCGTGCCTTGGCTGTTGTTCAGCTTTAACTTTTTTTTCTTACTTAGCTTTGATCTTTTAAGTATTACTCTTTGTGGAAAATGAAACCAACTTGTAGCCCTTCCAGAGTGATTAGATAAGCAGTTTGAAGAAAACATTCCTTTCTTGTTTTCTTCCCAAGGACAGAGTTAGCAGGGCGGACTTGCCCAAGCAGAATGCCCCTTCTGTACATCTGGCTAATGCTTGGAACTTCCCTTCCCAAACAGCAGCCTAAACTCAAGGCCTTTACTTTTTAGGTCTCCTGTCGTATCCCTGTAGTATCTATCATCTGTGAGGGAAATATCGATTAGACAACAGTGTAAGAAGCAGGATAGAAGGGATGGGGGGCTTTCATAGGTAAGGTACACATCTGAGACCTAGGCCTATACCACCCTGCCTGGTCTCTGTTGTTGTACCCTTCCGTGTCCTAGTCCTTGCCTTAAAAGTATTCTGTAACCTTCATTTCTACATAATCAAGGTCACTTCACCTAGATCCTTTAGGACTTCCTGTGGTGGGATTGATGCTGTATCTCACTGTGACATCATCAGATGTCACAAAGCAGGGCTGGCCTGCGTCCTCTTGGGAGCAGAGGGACTGGTCAGAGGCTTAGGTTAGAAAGGACTGTCTTGATGGCAGCGGGCTGTGTTCCAGGTAAGTGACCACAGGACCTCACGCTGTTCATTAAGAAGTAAATATATTTTAGTGTTTCCTGCCAGGGTAGCACAGTCCTTTGATAAGTTAAATCTATCCCTGTCTCATTTGAATACCTTGAGTTAATCGTAGCTCTCTGGGTTCTCTGTCAAACGCGTGTCATCAGGGTTTCAGTTCCGGAGGCATGAATAAACGAAGTATAGGATACTGTATTTAGGGCAGGAAAGAATGTTAGAGGAGACAAAGGAGAGAATAAGTTCCTTTCACTTTAATTATGCTCATTTTTTAAAAAATTTTCCCTCAAAATTCTGCTTGTTGGTCTCGCTTTAACATTGCCTTTCTGCATAAAGGGGAAGAGGTTTGAAGTGCACTAGATAACATCTTTTGGGTTTTCTGACTGTTTTCTCTTTTTTAATAGATTGGGTAAAGAGCCCTGGGCAAGGAATTAGGGAAACTGGTTCTACTTCTGCTTAAACTTATTTTGCTTTTGTGTTTCACCCTTTTTTTCCTCACCGAGGGTGGAAAATAAGACACCGTCCGTGCTAGGCAAGCGCTCTGCCATTCAATGTCACACCCATCCCTCAACTTACTTTTAACATTTTTTAAATCCTCCCCTGGCTTCAGTTTCTTGTTTAAAGTCAGGCTAATGAAGTAAATGAACTGGAAGAGCCATCTAGAAGATTTTATGAAAATAACTTGTCTCATTAGACTACAGCAATCCCAATTTACGAGACATAAGCACCAATTGTGGAATGACACACATTTATATTAATTTCGCAAACTGTGTACACAGAATGCCTGTATTGGAAAGGGAACTCAGATCGTATTACCTCATCTAGTGATTCCCAAGGTGCAGCCACTCATGCCCCAGCCTCATAATTTCTGTCATACTCGTGTATCCCCAGAACTATTTTTCAGTTAATCCTTTCTATATTGACTGAGACTTTTTAAATCCAAAGACCTTAGTGTCACCTATGCAACAATGTCCATGAAGTTACATATTTGCTATGCTCCATGTGCTTCTCTTGTGTATATTAACATTAGTAGGTTTTCATGTGGACATCACTGGAAATCACTGTCCTACTTGGTTCTAGCTCCTTGTGCACATTTGGAAACTAAAGGTTAGAGAGATTAGCTTTCTTTGCCTCTTATCACTCAGCAAGTTGCTATGGAGACATAATTAGGGAATACCTCATGTGACTACATCACATCAGAGGCAGAGCCGTGGGGAAAGCCTAGATCTTATGACACTTAGTTCAGACTTCTCTCAACCATGTCACTCTTATCCCATGGTTGCCATTAATACCTAAGAGCCACGCAATTTAATGTAAATGTAAGTAGAATTCAGATCTTTCTTTAATCAATTATTTTATTGTAAAATTTATTTTTAATAATGTTGCTAAATACTAGTATTTTTATTATTTTTAAATTTTGTATATGTGTACTGTATTAAATTATTTCTTTCCTCCCTTTCCTGTCTTCCTCTCCCTTATCTTCCCTTCCCCTGTGGTCCCTCTCAAATTCATGTGTTTTTCTTTAATTATTATTATTACATATATAAGAGTAAATATATAAATACAACCCATTGGGTCCATATAGCGTTGTCCATATGTATATATTTTTAGAGCTGGCCACTTGGTACTGAATAACCAATTAGGAGGCTCATCCCTGGGAAATACTGATTCTCCCTCTTTCTGCAGTCACTAACTCCTTGTAGCTTTTCTTTATACAATATGTTTTGAGCATATTTGCCCCCTGTACACTCTTCCCAGACCCACCCGCTTCCCTACCCACCCGATTTTGTGTCCTCTCTTTTGCTACCCATCAAATCCAATCTGCACTGCCTATATATTCTTGCATGGGTGGCCTTCCATTGGAGGGCAGTTGACTTATCAGGGACAACACTCTTAAAACTGGCTCTTTCTCTCTCAGCAGCTATCAGTTGCCAATTGTTCCTCAGTTAGGAGTGGACTTCATGCCCACCTTTCCCAAACTCCATGGAGGATTTGGTCTTGCTTGAGCATTCATGAGAGTGTTTGTAAAGACAGTCTTGCTATTTAGCTTAGGTGGTCCCCAAGAGACTGAGACTGCAGGTTTATGTCCCTGCTTGGCTCAAGTTCAGTACATTGTAAAGATAACAACAGCAGCAACAAGTGAATCCTGGGCCTTCAGATGTGTCACCCGAAGTTCTTAGCTCTGCTATTTGACACGGAGAGAAAGATGGCAGGTAACAGGGACCAAGCACACTGTAGGCCTTTTGCTGGTTTACCTGGTTTTATCCTACCACGGCTACTATGAGAGAATGAGAGCAATTGATTTCTCACAGAATAGTCTGCCCTGAAGTATTTTACTTCTAACAAACAGAATGTATCCAAGTGCACAATCTGAGAGATACGTATGCGTGAAAGAAACATGAACATTTGAGCTTTTAGGGAGAACAGTCTCAGTGGGCAAGGTAAACTCAAATCAGAAGTTCATAAAGTGGAAATACCTCTTGAGATCTATCTTATGTACCGGTGAGTTTCTACCAGGTAGACTAAGCAGGTGAATGCTTGTTTTCCTAGCCAAAGGTTAGAAGTTAAATCCTCTGAACTCCAATTGTCTCTTTTTCTGTAAAATAAGCTTCCTAGTCTCTGATCTAGTGACATCACAGAGCTAGAGGCAAATGAGGTAATGACATATACAATCAAAAAGTTAAATGCCCCACCGAACTGAGAAATCTTGGCTACAGGGACCACAGATAGAAGGGACTTTCTGGAAATTTCTCCTCATTCTGGATTGTAGTAAGGAGCAGCAGGCTATGTTCCTGCCTGGATCCCATATGGCTAGCATAGCCCGGAAATAATAACACACAAATTGTATTCTTTTAAATACTTCCTGGCCCATAAGCTCTAGCCTCTTACTGGCTCTCACATCTTGCTTAACCCATTTCTATTAATGTGTGTAGCATCACAAGGTCGTGGCTTACTGGGAAGGATTCTAGCCTGCTTCCATCTCGGAGAGGAGAGCTATGGCAACTGACCTCATTGCCTTCTTCCCAGCATCCTGTTCTGTTTATTCCGCCTACCTAATTTTCTGTCCTATTAAAGGGCCAAGGCAGTTTTTTTATTTAACCAATGAAATCAACACAAAACAGAAGACTCTCCCATATCACTGGATACTCTCAGGTTCTCAGTTTTACTATTTTTCTACACTAGATTTACTACTATGAAGGCGGACAAGCTTCGGCTATTGGGCAATTCAAGGATCGAATTATAGGGTCAACAAATCCAGAGAACGCATCGATCACTATATTGCAGATGCAACCAGCGGACAGTGGAGTTTACATCTGTGATGTCAACAACCCTCCAGATTTTGTCGGCAAAAACCAAGGCATTCTTGCTGTCACTGTGTTAGGTATGGGCATTCTTTTCATGTCTTTTGTTTTCTTGAAGCAACTAAAGACAGTGAATTAGTCAAAGCACTGGGTTATGGTGTCAGTTATGTCCCTGGGGCTAAATATTCTCCCTGCTCCTTTCACTGCCAGAGACCATTTTATTAATTTAAGATTTATCTTATCAGTAGAGAGTTTTCCAACTTAATCTGTATAGTGATACCTAAAAATTAGCATAAAATGTACAGAAACAATAGGATCCCTAGCTTGAAAGGATACAGTGAAACAAACTTTGTCCCACCAAATGATCACCAATGAGCTCTTCAAGGAGGAACTTGTAATTAAAGCCACACTTAATTACAAGAAACAATTGTCAACCTACTTATTCCCTTTTTCAAGCCAACCACTGTTCTTACCAAGAACTGATTCTTTCAAAGGCAGAAACATCCACTTCGTTTATATTTATTTTTTATTATATTTTGTTTTGTCTTGAGGCAGAATCTCATGAAACCATAGCTAGCTCTAGCTAGCCTTGAGCTTGCTATGTAACTATTTAATTTGATTTTTGATCTGTGGAGGGGGGGCTCACTTTTTAAAAATGCTAATGATATTTGGAAAATGTTACTTGTTAAGGCATTATTAAGAATTAAGTTATGATAAACACGTATTTATTATATGATATTGGACAAATCACATTTACTCTCAAACTAGACTTGGAAGAGCTTATTTATTCAGGATTTATGGTTTCCCTACTTTGTAAAAGGAAATAAAGGCTTGGTGGTGATGGAGACATGGCTTCTGCCCATGAGGAATACTCAGTTTGTTTGCTTTCTGGGGATCATTCAAACTCAAGAGAACACAGCAGGGGCTGAGTACCTATTTACAGACTCTAAAGTAGAAAGTATTAAAGGGAGGGGAACGGGCTTGAAGCCCTTACCAGTAGCCCGAATGGAGCTGGCCTAGTCATTGCTCCCGTCCGCTTGAGTATATGAATCACTGGAAAGGAAGCAGTAGGCCAAGTCAGCTACTAGATAGTTGGTTTAAAGAAGCAACAAATGACAGCAAGATACACATCTACGAGAACTATCCACAGTTGTCTTGCTACCTATGTGATTTTAAAAGGCACCAATTGATGCTTACTGTGAGGTCTGCCATCGTATTTACCCTCCTAAGTAAGAGGGAAATGTTACATCAGAGCTAATATTTAAGAGAGGGTTTTCTCAAATCAGTTGTATTTTATTGTGCTGAGCCTTGTGCTTGGCTTTGGAGCGTAGGAATAGATGAACCCATTGCTAGGACAATTTGTGTGACAGTTCATAAGATCAGTCATATGGGGGAAAACTGTGGTAAGAATGCCAAGAACCACGAGACGGAAAATCAGTAAACTTAGGTTCTAGACCTTTTTCTGTTCCTGGTGACCTCATACAATGCAGTCCACTACTCTCTGGCCAATGTAAGATAGATTTTAAGTCTGTCTTCTTTACTGATTTATTATGAGAATCCAATTAGGTGCTGGGGATTAAAGAGCCTTTTAATGTTCAAGTAATTTGAGGGATTAATCGTCTAATGATTTTCTGTTGCCTCTGTGTCTCTGGGGTGATCTGAGCAGAAGCAATTTTCAAGAAAAGGCTTGGAAATAGCCCTGAGATAAGCTAGACAAGAAGGTTAATATTCTTAAATTTGAAGTTCAGAGGATTCCCAGTGAATTTCCACAAGTCAAAGATATCTGAAGCTAGTTTTTTTTTCTTCCCTTTGAGTCTTTGGGTCAGATAAGTCTTGTCATGAGTTTGTCATGATTTTTCTTGAAGCAGTCAGAAACCATAAAATAAAGATACTAAACAATCTATGGAATTTCCTTCCACAGACATACTCAAAAATTCCATTTTCATTAATTCAGAAAAGAACAAGGTTTTCCTATGAGTTTCAACTTTCCAGAAATTAGTGATAGTAAATTGTCTCTAAATTTTCAAAGTCTGTTCACAATTCTCAAGTCCCATTGCACATGAACACCCTGACTGGGCCTGGGACAAGTAGAGATGGGTGGGTCGGAGGGGGCAGTTGTACGGAGAGTTAACTAATACACCGCCGAGGATGGTTCTTCATAGCACTACATTAAAAGAATCTGTTTATTGTAATGAACTCACAAATAAAAATGTCCCACAGGTAGATTATGGTAACCATTCAAACACTTACCCAGGCCCAAGCTCAATGCAACCCAATGATCTTATGAAAAGTTAGAATGGCCATGCTGAAGTCATGGAGCTTTGCTCTTAGGCCTTTCCCCTTTCAATGTCAGTTACACATTATAAAAACGAAAAATCTATGAGTCAGTTGAAACTAGAAAACCAATTAGCTTTATATTCTCTTTTATGATTCATGTGTCCTTTTGCCTGCATTCCATCTCTTCTCATCACCTAATAGTACCCTTTCTTGGTCTCCTTTCTAAATGCTATGCTACACCAATGTGTATATTACGCAAAATGTTATACTCTACCCATGATGTATATATGTTTATAGGTAAACAGCTATGAACGTGGGTATAGTATAGCCATGTATCCTTGAGACATTTCTCACCGAGCATGGATATCAATCAATCCCGTGTATTTGCTTTACATTCATGCACTCCTTCATCAGAGCCCGGGAACATGCCTCAGTTACTGTTCTAAGCAATGGAAATAGTAAGATGTAAAAAATAGGGTCCCAGCCCTCCAAAAATCCAATCTGGTGAAAGAGACAGATTGCACGAACACTTACAGTGGGAGGAGAGCTGTGAAGGCACAGAGAAAGCTACAGAAGGGGAACCAGAGAAGGCTTATCAGGGAAAGAGACTTGTGCTGGCCGAGGAAGGATGCCTAAGAACATGTCAGGTAGAGCAGAGGCTGAAGTGGCAGGGTACATACAGTTCAGGTGAAGAAAGCCGGGAGCCGAGAAGCAGGTGGTTTGGATGGCCATTCATTTAAGAGACCTCCATTAGTCATGACAACCCTCTAAAATCAATCTCTGAAAAACACCCACATCGACTCTGAATAATTATTATGTGTACATTTGGAATGAGCACCATCTCCATTCTGCAGTTTGGCGCATAAAAATTATTAATTTAGAGGAGCTTTGTGAACACACTGAAGCATTTTCATCTGTCTTCTGGGATGAGCCTTTTCCTTCCACCCAAATCCTGATGAAAGCAATAAAGCCAAAGGGTAGATCAATGGCTTTGCCAGTAAAACATAGTAGCTCTTTGGGGGTACTTTAGCTCGATGAAATGTCAAGCTCAATTCGGATTCAGTAGTTTTAGAAGATATATAGATTTGCAGCTTGTCTCAAAATGAATCAGCTAGTGTTTTGTTAATAATAAAAAAAGAGAGATAGAAGGAGAAAAAGAACAACAAGAAGCCTAATCTAGATTTGAATCTAGCCTCAGTGAATGAGTGCTAGTTATTCTAGTTTGCTATGTATAATTTAGTCCTGGTGCCTGACTTTTAATGTTGAAATGCCCACATTTTTCTGTTCAGATTGTTCTGTTCTTATATAGGGGCTATAGCAGTCAGACCATTTTGTAAAGACACTAAGCCTAATCTTAGTTGAATGGTATAGTTAAATGGCCTAGTTTAAGGTAGGTGAATCAAGTTTTTCCCATCTCAGAAAGCCATCGATAGGGAGAGTATTGAAATCTAAATAGAAAAATTCTCTAACTCAAAAGACACCAGTTTTCAAAGGATAGTGGAGCATTTTAAAGGGTTGTGCTTATACCTGTCTTCTTCTGCATACAAGGGTTTGAGTCTGAGATGGCTTATCAGAGCAGAAGCTGGTAGAAGATTGATTTCGGCATCAAAAATTAGTCCAGTCCATAGCCAACAGCAATTCCATGTGCAATGCTTTGTTTATAATATTTACTTTTGGCTGGCCAGAGGTTAGATCATTTCTTATTCATGTTTTATAGATGAGACAACTCGAGGCTTAGTTCAATTACATAACTTGTCCAAATACCTATAAGGTAAAGTTGCATAGCTCTGGTTCTGTGTGGATCCAGATCTGTGATCACATGTCCCAGGAGAATCAATGGGTAGTCTGAAACATTTAAGTTATAAATTTCATAAATTAGATGCTAGAGGGATGGATTAAGATAAGGAAGAAGAGCTGGGTACAGTATCATATGCCTGTAATTCTAGTACTTGGAAGGTAGAGGCCAGATTCAAGTTCAAACCCAGCAACCAACCAACTAACCAGAGGAACAGAAAACCAAAGGATGGCTGTTCATTGGAAAGTACATCCAAAACTTACAGTCATCACTCGTGTGTGTTATTAGGGACAGACTACCTGGCATAAAGTGAGATTGTGATTCACAGTTACCCAGAGAGTGTCTCCTTGATCCAGGTCTCTGTCCAGGTGTTGTCATAAGCAGCTGAAAAACGGCATGTCCAAAACTGCCCCCAGCATCTCTCCTTCCTCCTCATCCCATCCTCTAAAGCTTGTTCTTCTACCTGAATTCTTTCTCTTGGATGGTGGCAGGATCATGGATACAGAATCCGAAGCCTGGGAATCAGCATAGATCCTTACTTTCCTCGGTAGCTAGCTGGTCACTAGCTCCTGTGACTATTTTCTTAATACCTCTTGAATCACCTTTCCCTTGGTCCAGGAACCCTCAGTATCAGAGAGAGCTATATGGGAAGTACTAGAAAGAACATCATTACTACCTTTCTCAAACTCCTTCCGTGGTCTCCCTGTTCCCCGTGCAAAACATGTAATACAGCGCCCTCCCTACCGCGAGCCCCAGTGTTCTGTTATTTCATCTCTCACCACCGTTAGCTCCACTTCGGCAGCGCCTAGTCCAGTACTGGATAGACAGACGGCACCTAGCTAAATGCTTGCCAAGTGGCAGAAAAATCGAGACTGTAACATCATATAGCACCAATGCAAAGTGGGCTCCTCTGCTGAGGAGGCCTCGGGCAAATTCAAGCCTTCCAGAGAGTTTGGGTCACCTATAGATGAATAAATGAAGAACTGCCTTAGCCTCACAAAGGAATAGAAAAAAAAGGAAGTATTAGTGGGCTATTTTAAAAGGAATTTCTAGAAAGGTTTTATCTCCAAGTATTTAAGGGCTCTGTTTTCATTTAAGATGGCTTTTAAAGCACAAGCTATGTTTGTACTCAGAGTTCGGTTACATTTGGCTGTTTTAATAAAGGCATATTTTAGGATCCAATGAGGAAATGCATGGTTATAAATCAGGGGACAAGGCAGACAGAAGAGACACTATTTGAATCTTAATGGCCTCCTGACTAGATGGTCGCCGTAGCTGAAGCGCTCTGCTCCCATCTGGTGGTACAAGCAGAAAACTGCCCAGCGCCAGGTTTCTAAGAATAGACTACATAAGCAAATGCCCGTATAATCTGTACAGTGAAAGCGAGAAAGTGGCTGCCAATGTCACAGAACTGTCCGTTTCTTACAGGAAGCTCACTTGTTTTTGTCTTTGCCTCACAGTCAAACCTTCCAAGCCCTTTTGTACCATCCAAGGAAGACCAGAAGCAGGCCACCCAATCTCCTTGTCTTGCCTTTCTGCCGTTGGAACACCGTCCCCTGCATATTACTGGTATAAGATTGAGGGAAACACCATTGTGCCAGTAAAAGAAAGCTTCGGTGAGTATCGCCTTTCCTAACTTCCGCTGGATGTGCTCCTCGATGCTTGCCTGAGGTCCTCAAATGTTTCTTCCCTTGATGTCAGTGTGTGCATGTGTGTGTCTGGAGCAGACATGTGCTTACCATGATACCTGCCTGCTAACATGAGGATTGTGGTGTGTCTGTTTCTCGGAGTCTAGAATTCGGCTGAGAGGTGGTGAATGCGGAGGGCCTTTGCTGGGCTGCTTGTAGAGCATTGCGAGAGACCTAGGTGGAGCCTATTCATCTCAAGAGAGGCCGCTGTGAGAAAGTGGGCGGGCATTAAACAGCGTACACTAACATGACAAGAGATCTTAAAAATTCTGTGTTCTTGTTTTGACAGACTCAGCCACTGGAGTTTTGGTTATCGGAAATCTGACAAATTTTAAGCAAGGTTATTATCAGTGCACTGCCATCAACAGTCTCGGCAATAGTTCCTGTGAAATTGACTTAACCTCTTCACGTGAGTTGGCTCTATGGCTTTCATACTTTATCCTTCAGTTAAGTAGTCTGGGCCTGCCCATCGAACAGATTAATTAGGGTCTCTCCTTAGTCCTTCTTGCCTCTCTGGAGATGTCTGTGCTTTATTGGTAAGTTGATAATGGATGGCCATCCAGGTCTCTCATTTCTACATAGTAATATGTTCCCTAAATTCTTCACTGGGTAGTTTATTTAAGCATCATTAAAAAGTAGGTATTACTCTTGGACAAATAAAAAAACAGCAGTGTCATTAGCAGTCTTTTGCAGTGGATAATTCCAGCTAGTCCCTTAGCTATCCTTTTCAAATATATGCCTCACAGACTTCCTACTTCTTGACTGCCTTATTAAGACTGGACTCTAGAATACAGGGAAACCCTCCAAGATAAGGCACAGACAGGAGTTTCTGAGCAGGTTTTTGGTAGATCAGAAAAATAATAGCGAGAACTGATAAATAAGCTTGTTCTTGCGTGAAATTTAAAAGCTTTTGCACAGCAAAGGAAACAAGAGACTGAATCTTCATTCAGTCTAGGCAGCCTAGAGAACGGAAGGAAATCCTCTACCGCCATTTAGCCAACAGAGGGTTGACACTTGGAATAGATGAGGAGCAAAAGAATTAAACACAAGTAGTCCAGTCAATAAATAAGCAGATGTTTTGTAAGACAGGTCTCAGAAGAATTACAGATAGACAACAAATATATGAAAAAAATTCTCAGTGTTTTTCACCATCATGGAAATGCTATCAGAGTTATGGTGAGCTTCTATTTCCCCCCAGTCTTATGACTATCATCAAGAGCTCAAACAACAAACGTGGACAAGGATATGCAGGAAAAGGAACCCTTACATGCTGATGGTGGGAATGTGAATTAAAGCAACCACAATGGAAATCAGTCTGAAGCTTCCTCAAAAAATCTAAAAATAGAATTACCAGCTGTACCACTTCTGGGTCTATAACTAAAAGAATTCAAGTCAGCATGCCACAGAGAAAGCTGGATAAGCTTGTTTATTTCCATGCTACAACACCCATGTTACAGGCTCACAGATTGTCATCACCTGATGGACACCCCAGTTCACTAGCATTATATGGTTTGCAGGAAAATGGAAATGAAAATTACCATAGTGAGTGAAGTAAGCCAGATGCAGAAAGAGAAATATCAGTTTTCTTTCGTAGGCAGGATCTAGATTTTTAAGAAGACATGGAAGTAGAAGGGAGCTGTTAGGGATGACAAAGGGGGACCAGTGGGAGGGGAGTGGAAGTAGAATGAGATACAGTAACAGGGACGTAGACATGATCTAAGTTACATGTATACATCCAGGAAAACATATTTATACCCATAATGCAGTATCTACATTCTAATAAGAAATAAAACCCAAAAGTTTAAAGGCAAAAATCTGCCTATAGTAACCAGACAGCCCTATCTGCAATCACAATACCTGATGAGTACTATTGTTACTATTTGTATTAAATTGTTTCCCATACTATACTTGCTACATGAGCAACACCGCAGTCTTCCAGTTGAAAGGCACTTACTTGCTCTCTGAGATTCATAGTTAAAGAGCCTTGAAACAGATAGACTAGGTCAATCCTGGGACAAGCCCTCACGAGAGATGTCTCCCAAACCTCTTAGGGCTCACTTGAGCACTTAGAGCCTTGCCATCTGCCCCCCACTCTCATTACTTTCAGCTCTCTCCTCTGGCCTTTCTCCTGAGACCTGTCTGTACAGGCATGGTTCTCTGTTGTCTTTCTTTACTCCTCACTCAATTGTTGCCTACCCTTCTAGAGATAGACACACATGGCGGATGTCCAGTCGTGTAAGACTAGTACCCGAATCTTCTTTCCAATGATCTCCAGCACTCTCCTGGCTTTCCTTTTTCCCTCTCCTCTCCCTTCTTGCTTCCTTTCCTTTCTTTGCCCTCCTGTCCTTATCTTCTTCCTACGTCACCTATTGGCTATCTACTATGGATCATCATAGGTGATGCAGAGACCGACGTTAAGAAGAAAGGTCTTTCACTCAAGGAGCTCTCCATTCAGCTAGAGGGCTAAGCAAAGACTGTATGTGCTAAACGCTATCGTATAGGTCCATACAGGGATAGACACCAAAAGAGGACCACTTATGGTTACAGCTCTGGAGCAGCTGCGCTGACCAAGTACTATTTGAGCTGGTATCTGAAGGTACCAGCAAAGGCTATTGTTTCTATAAAATTGGTAGGCTGGGTGGAGAACAAAAGCAGAGCAGCAGCTGTAGAAAGATGATTGGTTAATGGCGAAGGAACACGAGGAAGAGCCACAGAAAAGATCACTGGGAGATGGAACCATAATAAAGAGACAGCCATTGTGTTCGAGTCTATTGAAAGGAAGTGATTATTTCCTCCCGATTTCAAAACTAGTGAGAATGTATTAAAACACTAAGCAAAGCCCCCAAATGAGGCAGTTAGTGACCTTAGGGAAAGCATTTTAAAATGCTGAACAACACAGAATCAGAGGATGGATGTTTCTGAGCTGTGAACAATATTTAATTTTTATAAACATAAAGTTTTATTAAAATAGTATTATAATTGTATTAGGAGATTGTAGTGGGAGATGAGGAGTGCTTTGAAATTCAGGGGGATAATGAACATTGGAAAATGGGAGGCCATCTGAGAGCAAGTGTAATACAAGTCTGTAGGCAAGAGCAGTTTTGGATCGTCCCACCAGTGGCTGGGGTGGGTCAAGAGAACGCTGCTTTGTTAAAAGTTTAGAACTGTTTAATTGTTAATGTTATTTACTTTAACAATTAAGATATTATTTTTGTTTAGTTTAATTTTTTAAATTTTAATTTGTTTTTTAAAATTTTATTTTACATTCCATCCACAGTTCTTCCCCCTACCCCTCTTCCCGCCCCCACCTCCCCCTCCCCAGCTGACCCTCCATCCATTCCTCCCCACAGTTAAGGGCTCCCATGGTGAGTCAACAAAGTCTGGCACATTAAGTTGGGGCAGGACCAAGCCTCTCCCTCCTGCATTAGGGTTGAGCATGGCATCCCACCATAGGGAATGGACTCCAATAAGCTGGCTCATGCACCAGGGATAGATCCTGGACCTACTGCCAGGTGCCCCTCAGATAGTCCAAGCTTCACCACTGCCTCCCACATATGGAAGGCCTAGTTCAGTCTCATGGAGGTTCCACAGCTGTCAGTCTAGAGTTCATGAGTTTCCACGAGCTTGCCTCCGCTGCCTCTGTAGATTTCCCACTCAGGATCTTGACCTCCCTTGCTCTCTTCTCTCTCTTCGACTGGATTCCTGGAGCTTGTCCTGGGGCTTCGTTTTGGCTCTCTGCATCTGGTTCTGTCAGTTGCTGGATGGTGGCTCCATGATGATAGTTTCATACATTTATATAATGACTTTTAGTCATTTTCAGTCCCCCATCCCCCTCACTTGCCTCTCTCACACTAGCTCCCATTTTCTCAACAAGTCCCCTCCGCCTTTCATGTCTTCTTTTTCGTAGCCTACTGAATTTAATTAGAGTTTTTTGCCTAAAGCATTGGTGGGAGAATATTTACTGGAGCGAGGCCAGTTTATCAGTGGATATACCACTGAAGAAAATGGCATTCCCTCCTTCACTCACTCACGATGAAATGTTCAAGGGCTCCATCCTGTGCAGACAGCCACAGCCTTTGTGATTTCGTGAGTGCAGCAGGTGCATCACACCCAGATGTCTTTCTGCTGCCCATCCTCCGGCTTACACTCTTTCCATCCCCTCTTCTGCAGGGCTCCCCCAGTCTTGCTGATATAGCTGAGCTGTCCCATTGAGGGTTTTGTGAGACAAGGTCTTGCCATGTATATGGCCCAGGCTGTCTGGAAACTCAGGATTTTTCTGCCTCGGCCTTTTGTGCCCAGCTACATGGATTTCTTCCATCATAAGAAGATGAGGGGCTTATTATGCAAACTTAGTTTTTCATTTCAAAATATAAACAGTTGATCCTTGTTTAAGGGGAAATAGATGGGTATGGGCTGGCTTATGATCCAGACATGTTCTGTCAGGGACGACATGTCTGGACTTGGAGGCCTGGTGCTCAGCTGGAATGTCTCGCACTCATTCAATTTTTCCATAGACTGATGTAACAAACCAGATGCCTGTTTATCCAAATGGCCATGTCCTTTTGCTCATAGAGTTCATGAGCAGGGAGTGTATGGGGAAGCTTTTTATTTTATTTCACTTAGGCCTTAGGAAAGCTGATGAAATGTCCTTGTCTCCAACAGAGCATGTTTCTGGTTACCAGATTGCCATGACATGTCTCTGACCACATAAAGGCACACTGAAAACTCTATTCCCTAAATATGGATTTAAAAACAAGCTTGCCTGCCAAGTGGCCACAGTTTTCTTCATTGGTGCGCATGTTAAGCTCCACAGTCAAGGACCTCTACTAGCAGAATTCTGGGAATTTCTGTTCCTTCCACCTGTACCTGTCACTTTCTTGCACTGTGAGCCTTCCAGATCATTTTTCATCAGTCTCAAATGCATATATATAAGAGGAAAACGTGTTTGGTTTTACCAACTGCCTGTCTGTGTCCTTCAGATCCAGAAGTCGGGATCATCATTGGGGCCTTGATTGGCGCCCTGATAGGCGCTGCTGTCATCATCTGTGTGGTGTACTTTGCACGGAACAAAGTTAAGTCAAAGCAAAGGAAGAGGAACTTAAACCCGAGCACGGAACTTGAGTAAGCCCTTATGTCAACTAATTTAATCATCACAAAAGTCCTTTTAGGTCAGAGAAAAAACATTTTTAAGATATATTAACATATTTATCTTTACACCAACACAGCTATAAACATAATTGTGGCTATTTTAATGTAACAGAAGACTTCCGAAGGCAAAAGTGCATAGGGTCCAGGAAAATCAGAATTTGGTTGGCCCAACGTCTGTGCTTTTAGCTACACTGCAATTTTTTTCTGCAGTGTAGGACAATGTTTATCCACCTGCTCACCTTTCCCTCTTTTTTTTAATTTTTTTTATATTTTTGAGACTATAATTACAGCATTTTCTCCTTCCCTTCCTTCCCTCCAAATCCTCCCATATACTCCTCCCTGCTCTCTTTCAAATTCATTGCCTTTTTTCATTATCATTGTGTGTATACAAGTATATATATATATGCCTAAAGACAACCTGCTCAGTTTGGATAAAGTTACCTGTATGCATGTTTTCATGACTGGCCATTTGCTATTGGATAAGCAATTGGTGTGTCCTTCCCTGGATTTACTTTCATTGATTTAACTTAATTGATTTAATTAATTTAACCTAATTGATTCCACAATTAGGAACCCTAAGTCTTAAACTAACAAGTTGTAGACACAGATGCAACTGAACCATGGATTTGACCCTCAAACGCCTTATTACCCTCTCAGAGTCTCTCAGTTGTCCACCTTTTAAATGCTAGTGTGTCTTTCTTGGACTTTCATATTGTTGAAATCTAATCTTTCTGAACTCCAAAATGGACATATGTGGTCTGACAGCAAGTCAAAACATCAGGACAAACAGATGGCCTAAACTAGTGGGTAGCGACCCCTTTGAGGTTAGGATTCATGGCAGTAGCAAAATTATAGTTATGAAGTAGCAACGAAAATAATTTTATGGTTGGGGGGCAGGGTGTAACCACAACACAAGGTCACAGGGTCACAGTATTAGGAAGGTTGAAAACCACTGGTCTAGGACCTATTTGTCACTAAGGCTATAGTGTATGACTTCATGTGAAATATTCAAGTTCAAAGTTCCCTAAGGTTTTTCTGGGGATTTTTTTTTTCTTACAGGCCAATGACAAAGGCAAGCCATTCCCAAGACAATGAAGTCATTCCATCTGAAGAGATCCAGCTAGAAGCAACTTATCCATCTTCCATCCATGGCGCCCAATCCACTGAACCTCCTACTGCCATCTCAGGACCAGAATACGAGCCTGACCCCCAGCTTGAAACCACCACACAGCCTGACCCTGAACCAGAGCCTATTCCAGTGCCCGAGATGGAGATTCAGTTGGAACCAGAGCTGGAGCCAGAGACAGAGCCTGAGTCTGAGCCTGAGCCTGAGCCTGAGCCTGAGCCTCAGCCTGGAATTATAGTTGAGCCCCTGCGCGAGGAGGGGAAGGATTCAGTTAAGGCATAGGTGTAGAGACGCTCGGCATTAAGTACGGCAGTTCTCACGAACCCATTCCTGGCCTTTAATGTTTGGTGGACTTAACCAGTCCCCAGTTTGTCCTTCCATCGTGGACAACCCTCATCTAACAACATGCTCATACTCACCATTAATTCAAAATAAATAAACCAAGGCAACTACTAAAGAAATGCAAAGGTTTCTTTGTTTTTAGTATAGATTACTTAAAACTGTACTAATACATAAACATAACAAATGACCAGGCCAAGATGAGTGGCTCATTTCTAATTTAGTTGGCAATGTATTCACAAACATATTTTCTGTATTTGTGGTCACTCTGTTTCATGGGTCACATGTACACATGATAAGGTAGAGTTAATATGATTCAATATTCATTTTAGGATAAGCTTTCTTCCCAAATGATTTTTTATATTTACCACTAAGAAAACAATTTGATACCATTGGCTCACAAATTAGAGAAAAAAAAAAGCATTTCCCCAAAATAAGAGAGTTTGTGTCAAGTAGTACATACAATTTAAAACAAAGTCTTACAATTTATCATATTAAATCTTTAATAAGTCATCTCAGTGTCCAACACTTGAGCATAGCAATTTTTATAACTTTTTTTTCACTGCAAAAAGGTATACAGTCAAACAACTTAAACTCTTTCTTGGTGAACATAAAGTGTTGGTCTTGTAGGCAGTTTAGAACATACCTTTGAAAAAGCTATTATGTTATCATCACTCACTGTCTGCTGCTATCTGTTTGGGCGGTAGGCTAGGATGGTGTTCTCAGTAAGCACGGTCTATTTTAGATTGTCTAAACTGACAGTTGAAATCATCTGTTTTACTGTTTCTATAGTACACGTTAATAGAAACATCACTCTTATGTCAATGATGAACCCCTTCACTTAAAAGCTTTTTCACTGACACCCCTCTCTGAAGAAATTTGCAAGTAGATTTCCCTTTTTTTTACTTGTGTAATCAATCCTATATGAAATATTATTTTAAGGCCATAATAATGCTCAATAAAATCTCATTTAGTGACTACTAAGATTAATCTTTTTAATAACTATTGTCACATAATTTATAAGCTGTATACATTTTGACTGTACACACATAAAACACCATATCTATGTAGAAGTAGAATATTTCCACCAGCCCACAATGTTTTCTTGTGTCCCCTTTTATAATTCCATTGGGCCCTGTTTTCCATCTCTAAAAGTTAGCTTTTCTTTTCCCTGATCTTTATATGAATGGTATATAGTTTGAACTTTCATATCTGACTTTCTTCTCAGCTAAATACTTTCCAGCAGATCTGTGTCACATCTAGGATTTAAAACTCTTCTCTATGTAGATCATGCCCACTTATCAATTGAGGTAGACTCTACAGACATTTTACAGTCAAGAGAACTAATATTTATTAGTTGTGCCAGGTGTGTATTTTCTTTGATGTGTCGTTGATAGATAGTGCCTGATGGGCATAGGAAGAAAACTCCTGAAGGTCCTGAGAATGACCGAAATTTTAGATATTGTAAACTAAATACCAAAATTACAAAAATGGCTAAGTAGTTGAAACTTATTTTTCTTGCCCATTGAAGTCAATCACTACTGGCCCAAATTTCTGGTGGGTTGACTAGGTAGATTGTCACTATTGGTGGTTTTAAATAGTCTCGTACTATTTAAAATAGTTGATTAATGATATTTATTCCCCATTTTTAAGATCACAGATCACGTTGTGAGTCTAGAAAGACTATGGATTTGAAAATGCTTATGCACACGTCACATACAGATTTATGTTTTTAATATAGTATTTTTATTACTTGGGGATTTCATAGAATATTTTGATAATATTAACTCCCTTTTCTTCCCCCAAATGCTTCCTCATCTCCACTCTCCTCCTAACTTATTGTCTCTTTAAAAAATAAGCCATGTCAGGAGAAGAGGGACACAGAGATGATTGACAGGGGGCGGAACATAGAGATGATTGACAGGGGGCGGGATTCGAGGATGGTTGACAGGGGGTGGGACATAGGGATGATTGACAGGGGGCGGGAAACCGAGGATGATTGACAGGGGGCGGGAATAAGAGGATGATTGACGGGGGCGGGACATGAAGATGACTGACAAGGGGGTGGAAAAACGAGGATGATTGGCAGGGGGCGGGACATAGAGATGATTGACAGGAGGCGGGACATGAAGATGATTGACAGGGGGCGGGACATAGGGATGATTGACAGGGGCGGGCCATGAGGATGATTGACAGGGGGTGGGACATAGGGATGATTGACAGGGGGCGGAAATACGAGGGGGCGGGACATGAAGATGATTGACAGGGGGTGGGAATAAGAGGATAATTGACAGGGGGCCGGGCATAGAGATGATTGACAGGGGGCGGAACTATGAGGATGATTGACAGGGGGCGGGACATAGGGATGATTGACAGGGGGCGGGACATAGGGATGATTGACAGGGGGAGGGAATAAGAGGATGATTGACAGGGGACAGGGCATAGAGATGATTGACAGGGGGCGGGAATACAAGGATGATTGACAGGGGTGGGACATAGGGATGATTGACAGGGGGTGGGAATATAAGGATGATTGACAGGGGGCGGGACATAGGGATGATTGACAGGGGCGGGAATTCGAGGATGATTGACAGGGGGCGGGACATAGGGATGATTGGCAGGGGGCGTTACATGAAGATGATTGACAGGGGGCGGGACATAAGATTGATTGACAGGGGCAGGACTATGAGGATGATTGACAGGGGGCGGGACATAGGGATGATTGACAGTGGGTGGGAATATAAGGATGATTGACAGGGGGCGGGACATAGGGATGATTGACAGGGGCGGGAATATAAGGATGATTGACAGGGGGCGGGACATAGGGATGATTGGCAATGGGCAGGACTATAGTGATGATTGACAGGGGGTGGGACATAGAGATGATTGACAGGGGGCGGGAAAAAGAGGATGATTGATAGGGGGCAGGACATAGGGATGATTGACAGGGGCGGGACATAGAGATGATTGATAGGGGGGCAGGAACAGGGAGATGATTGACATAGAGATGATTGACTGGCCCAATGATGTCACCTGTAAATGGCCACAAATGGCTCTGGCGTGGATCTGCCCCTCCCTGTGTGTGAGGCAGATTGAGGTGGGCGAGGCCTGTGTCCCAGGGAATGATGGGAGAACTCAGCACTGGGTTCAGCACTACAGAGCCAGGTGGATCTCTGTGAGTTTGAGCTAGTTCCAGGGAAGCCAGGGCTGTTATATAAATAAACCCTGTCTCAAAAAAAAGAAAGAAAGGATGGGTGGATGGATGTGTGTGTGTGAGAGAGAGAGAGACAGACAGACACACACACACACAGAGAGAGAGAGAGAGAGAGAGAGAGGAGATAACCCACTAAGTCCAATTTGTGTTGCCTGTATACTCCTGGGTGTGGGGCCATCTTTTTGGGGGCCTTCCTATCTTCGTATTGCCTGGAAAGCTGCACATATGTAAAGTGTCAGGCTTATAGACCCTGGCCCAGAGATGGGAAAGGAGGTAGGGCAAGAAACATCCTTTCTCCCTGGCACCGTGGGCTCACCCTGTCCCAGGGGTAGGCAGAATGGGTTATGTGGGAAATATCCCTAAGTCCCAGCTTTCAGGACTTGAGCCTTTTGAGTCTGGTGCAGTGAGTGATCCAGTCTGTGGGACACTTGGTCTGTCTCCTTTTGAAAGCCCTAGAAAGGAGGGAGGTAAGAAGTGGAGGGAGACAGGTCTCTGCTAGAAGAACTTGACTCCTCGGCCATCACTGACAGTGATAATCTCAGCCTTGTGCTCCTGCTGTAGGGCCTGCAGAGCACGAAGTAGGGTCGCCTCATCCAGCCATGGAACTCTTCGTCCTCTTCGTCCTCTTTGTCCTCTTCGTCCCCACTGGTCAGTTCATACAGGATAAACACAGAGTTGTTCTGGCCGCTCCTGGAAACCCATTGATAAATGAATTTCCCCCATTCTTCTGGCCTCCGCCACATGATCGGGAAGCTAGACTTATTCTAGACTTATTCTAGACTTATTCTTATCCAACCCTTTCTTTCTTAGCTCCTCTAATACAATCTGGATTGACTCCACAGGAAGTTTCCGCTGTAGCTTGACGTTGTTGAGGAGCGGGCTCTCCTGGGCTTCCATCACCGTCATGCTGGACTGTTTGTGTCCACGTTTGGCTGTAACATCAAGAAGGGCGGGAAGCGGTACTGCCTCGGCCACTGGAAACTCATCGCCATCATAGTAGCCCAGAAAAACCGTGTGGAGCATGGTCAACCTATCAGAGGCCTTAATACTGACTCCATTGACTGTCAATAGCTATTCATAAGTTCATTTGTGCTACAAACTACACTTAGAGCTTGCAACTATTAGCACCATGACACAACGACTTCTAAAGAAAAATGTAGACTCTCATCTAATGAGACAATCAAAAATTTTAATCTCAAAAAAAATTTAATCTCTTAGCGAATTGAGGAAACAGTTGCTTATTAAGCACAGATTTGTGTACAAGTATATTTCACGTATACAATACAAAATATTTACTGTAAACAAGTATATATACCCACATTTTATTTAGCAAGATTATCGGGATGACAATTTTTGATGACACTAAGAGGTCAGAATTATACCATACATAGAATTTAGGGTGAGTCTTTGAAGGCTCATGATTTTAAGCTGGTCAGGAGCTAAGGAAACTGCAGGGTCTGTTCTCCCCTCATTCTCTTGTTTTCTTTTTTTGAAGTGGGGTCTCACCAAGCTATTGGCTTAAGTGATTCTCCTGCTTCCTCCTCCTGAGGAGCTGCAATTGCTGTGTGTTTCACCACATTGAGTTAGAAGTTTTACCTTGTTTGTTCATGGAAGGGGCCCACTATGTTGTTCTGGCTATCCAGATATCAACCACAAGTATTTCCAGTTTATCATTCTCTCTGTCTGTCTGTCTGTCTGGATATGTGCATATCTTCTTTCCTTCTTCTGAGGCCCAGAGTTCAAACTCAGGTCATCAGCCAATTTTGAGATTTCGGGTATTGGAACAATCCAGAGAAGAATATCTGAAAAAGGGAGAACTCCTCTAGTTGTTTCAAATGAAATCAAAAGGGTTGTCTGGACAGAGTAATTTCATCTCGGCCTCAATTGTGCATCCATCATATGTCCTATATGTGCACTTGTTTGAAAGATAGTGACATAACAAATTTGTCCAGTAAATCTCACCGGGGCAGGAAATGGGGCTTATAAAGCCCTAAAATTATGACCCAGTATGGTTTTTCCACTTTATCATAAATATTCTAATTAATCTTAGACAACATTATTTTGGTGAAATACCCATTAAGTGAGAGTGGTAAATCATTTACTTTGCTGCCCAACAGTTAAAAGTCATCACAGTCATCACAGCTCTGGGCTGATTTGTCATGCCTTTTTGTTACACAAAGGATTTCTAGAAATTCTAGAAAATTGTTTCTATTGTTCATATCAACAAGAGTATGCTGAAGTTGATGGAACAGCTTTTTGGGGTAGCGGACCTGGAAGGACTAGCTTTGACCTTGTCATGAGTACTAGGATTACAAGTGTAGCCACCATGCCCAGCTGTTGGGGGGAGCGGGCTACTTGTTCGTCCCGGCTGCCCGGAACCAAAATAATCATACAGAAGCTATATTAATTTAAAACACTGCTTGGCCCATTAGCTCTAACTTCTTATTGGCTAACTCTTGCATCTTAGTTTAACCCATTTCTATTAATTGCAGTGACTTACCAGCTAAGTTCCATGGCGTCTCTCTGGCTCTGCCCTTCATTCAGTTCTGTCTTCTACCCTATCAACAGGCCAAGGCAGTTTCTTTATTCATTTATGGTAATCACAGCGCACAGAGGGGACTCCCACATCACCCAGCTTGATGTTGGACATTCTAATAGGAATATAATGATAGCTGATATGGGATGTCCTTCTGTTTATGTGCTCTTATTGGTTAATGAATAAAGTTGCTTTTTTTATTGGTTAATGAATAAAGCTGCAGGGCAGAATATAGCCAGGCTGGAAGAGATACAGTAGGCAGAGTCAAGGAGATGCCATGTAGCTGCCCAAAAAGCAAGAGGTAACAAACCACAAGCCTTGTGGTAAAATATAAAATAATAGAAATGGGTTAATTTAAGATATAAGAGCTACCTAGCAATATGCCTAAGTGATTGGCCAAGCAGTGTTGTAATTAATAGTTTCTCTGTGATTATTCAGATCTGGGAGGCCGGGATTTTTCTCATTCCTTATTAGTTCTTTTGAGAATTTCATACAATTCATATCCACCCCCCTCCCTGATGCACCCATCCTTGTGTGCCCATGTACTGTATGGCCTTCCGCTGGAGCATGGTTAACCTACCAGAATCACACACTTAAGGAAAACTGACTCTCCCAGCAGCTAGCAGTGACTAGCTTCTGAGCTGGGGGTAGGATATGTTCCTCCCCTCTCAATGCTAGAATTTTGTCTGGCTTGAGCTTGTACAGGTCTTGTGCATGCTCTCACAACCCCGTGAGTTTCCATGTGGAACTGTTCAGCTGTGTTGGAAAAACACCATTTTTTTTGTACTCATCTACTGCCTCTGGCTCTTCCTCACTTCCTTTCTCTTCTATGATTCCTGAGCTTTAAGGATGAGTATTCCAAAGTCTCTTTTACTAACTGCAGCTTGGCCAGTTCTGAGTCTCCAAGTTAACTGCCAAAAAGAAGTTTCTCTGGTAAGGGATGATGTTGTCCTAATCTATAGGTATAATCATTAGGATTCTTTTAATACTGCACTGAAGCTAAAATTCCTTCCCACCAGTGACAAAGTGGGTGCAATTCCCCCAAATTTTTACTAACAGGTGCAGGCAATCCTCAGTTGGTCCCAGGGCCTCCTCATGGCTGCATAGAGCCCCCAATCTAGTCTTCCTTGGCCTCTCCCAGGGCACAGATATAGTTGTCAAATAACAGGGAGGAGTGGCATGAGTTCATCAAGCCCAGCCAAAATTGTCTTTTGCAAAGGTGAACTCCCAAGATGTCAGTTGCTTGGCACGAATAACAGTCATTTATGACATAAGCCCTTTGAGCAGAGTAATAGTAGTAGGCTCTTCTCTAGAGCATATGACCTGTCAAGCAACAAGTCCTTAGCTGTGATAGTGCCAGTCATGTATTTTAACTTGCGGAGTGGGACCAATCAGAAAGCAGCTGGCTCCTCCCATGACATTCATGCTGATATTGCAGCAAGGGCTGTGACTGGCCATGTATGTTGATATTGTAGCTCTCAGGACTAGGTAAAATTGATGCTAACTTTTTTTCTCTAGTAGTGTGTACAGTATGTGCCCAACATTATATAAAGCTAGTGAATAGGTATGAAGTTTCCAGGTGAGGATCAGCTTGATCTCTCCATGTTCCAACTCAAATATGTAGTGTCTTCAGCAACAGGGTTTTAATGTCAAGTTCTGGAGTGTAGCCCAGAGCAAGAGCAATAGCTTGTAGTGTTTAGGCTTCTATGGGAACTCACTGCACAAGGTTTCTTTCTGATTTAGCAGCCCTCTTCTCCCTTGCCAAGGAGGGAAAACACTAAGTACCTTTCAAAAAGTCATATGGAAAAAATACATACATACAAATGGGAAAACACTAAGTACCTTTCAAAAAGTCATATGGAAAAAATACATACATACAAATGTAAAGCCAAGTGGTGGTGGCACATGCCTTTAATCCCAGCACTCAGGAGGCAGAAGCAGGTGGATCTCTGTGAGTTCAAGACCAGTCTGATCTGATCTACAAGAGCTAGTTCCAGGACAGGAACCAAAGTTACAAAGAAACCCTGTCTTGGAAAAACACACACACACACACACATATATATGTGTGTGTGTGTGTGTGTGTGTGTGTGTACATTTATATATATGCACACATTATCAGAGCAACAATGTGATGTGGGAGTCTGCTGTTTTGTGTTGATTTCATTGGTTTGGCTCTTTAAGAGGACAGAAAATTAGGTAGGCCACCTCGTGGGCTACACAGATTATTAGATATGGGTTAGATCAATATGTAAGAGCTAGCCAATAAGAAGCTGGAACTAATGGGCCAGGCAATGTTTAAAAAATACAGTTTCCGTGTAATTATTTTGGATATAAAGCCAGCCGTGTGGGCGGCTGGGCGCCAGGAACATAGCCCGCCGCTCCAATTACAACAACAATGTCCCTACTAAGTACCGCAGGCTAACAAGTACTGAAATTTCGAACATTAATTGGACAAATTGATGCATTCCACAGTGGCACTTCCATCCTTCCTTCTGTACAGATCTGACCACATCCTCCCTTCTCAACTCCCTCCTCATACACTTATGGACGCGAATTTGTCTCTTTCTCCCACCACACCCTGGGCATGTACTGAAGAGCTCTAATGACCTAGGGACTGTTGAGGATTCTGGCAGTACAAGGGTGAGCTCAATCAGAGATAGCCCTTGCCCTCATAGAGAATGCAGTTTTGCTAACTCTGGAAAGTTCTTGTGTTTTATCAACAATAACATGTTGACTACAGGAGAGAAAAACTAGAATTTGCACTTCTCTGAGGAGAGTCTCCAAATTATAGTGATCTGTGATACAAAGTAGGGTTCTTGGCCAGTGGACGAGTTATGACCCTAGGGGAAAAGGGGATACTTCTCCTGTGCTGTATGCCAAGAAGTTACTATCTGCCTTTTACAGCTGCCTGTGTGCGATTCAAGTCTGATGAGCTTTCAGTAGAGAACTTTAACAGTGCTCAGGTCTTTTCCTACTCCAGTACCGCACAGTGACTCCTGACAGGGAGAGGGCTGGAGCGGCTCGATAACATACAATGATAGTCTTGTGTGAATCAATAGTTGGGCCACTACTTTGCAAAAAACAGGTGTCCTTGTGTACACTCACCTAGTTTCCAGAGGGGTAAAAATGGGGAGATGGCTCAGCAGTTAAGACTGTTCTCCCAGAGGATATGAATATGAGTTCAATTCCCAGCAACCACGTGGTGGATGGCTCACAACCACCTAAAGTCAATAGAGCACTTATATACATAATTAATTAATTAATTAATTAATAATTTTGCAAGTTCTAGGAAGAGGGGAAATGGTGTGAGATGACATAAAGACTGCACCTTACCGTTCCCACACCACCTTTCATTGTTTCACAATTAAACAAACACATGCTTTAAGAACAAAAGGTAGGGTTTTTTTTTTTTTTTTTTGGAGCCTGTCCTGGAACTAGCTCTTATAGACCAGGCTGGTCTCAAACTCACAGAGATCCGCCTGCCTCTGCCTCCCGAGTGCTGGGATTAAAGGCGTGCGCCACCACCGCCCGGCCAAAAGGTAGTTTTGAGGCCATGTATTTGATTCCAGCACACAGGAGGCAGAGGTAGGAGTTCAAGATCAGCTCAGGCTACATAATCAGTTCCAGGCCAGCCAAGGCTACATAGTGAGACCCTGTCTGAGAAACAAACAAACAAACAAAACCAAAAAACAAGTTTATTTTGCAATATTGGAAAGTAAGTTACAAGGCACCATAAAAGAATCAAAAGAAAAAAAAACCTGCCATTTGTCTTTACTTGTGTCTTTAATCCCAGCACTTGGGAGGCAAAGGCAGATGAATCTCTGAGTTCGAGGTCAACCTGATTTACAAAGCAAGTTCCAGGATAGCCAGGGCCATAGAGAAACACTGTCTCAAAAAAAAAAGAAAGGAAAGAAGGGAGGGAGGGAGGAAGGGAGGGAGAGAGGGAGGTAGGGAGGGAGAGAGAGAGAGAAGGGAGGGAGAGAGAGAAAGAAAGAAAAAAGCAGGGTTTAAAATCAAAGGATACACAATGAGGACTCCAGAGAATTTTTAATAAGTTATGTCAATGAAAGGAACACCATTATAGCTGCTTAAAAAACTTCTGATGCCAAAATTTTCACACCAAACAACACTGCAAATTACTATGGGCATCAACTGTGTCCTCTAGAATTGAATTCAATCTTGAGTTGGTACAGACCCCACACATCAAAGGCTGAGACCCACACAATTGTCCTCTATTTGTCTACACCAGATACCTTTCATGATCACTGTTTAGGTCATCCACACTTCCATGTGACACAAATTGGGAATTTTCCTAATTTCCTACTGAGGTTTCAATAAGCTATTTTGATGGCTCATAGAATTCACAGAAATATTTAGATTATATTTACCAGTTAATTGGAAAGGATGTTGCAAAAGATCCTCCTACACAACTATCTGAAGAGGTACCTAGCGTGAGGTACAAAAGGGGCTTGTGGATGTATTCAGCAACTTGGAAGGCCACCAAGCCCTACAGCTTAGGAGCTTTTCTGTAGAGACTTCACGCATAAGCTTACTGAACCTCCAGCCCGGTAGCAGAGGATGTGGGAAGTATTAGAAGTGGCAAACCCAATTTTGATCACAGTCCATTCTAGTGAACAGTCCCTACTTACCCTGAGGCTCCAGAAGCCCATCAAGATCTGATCGCTGAAACAAGTTGCTCCGGACTCTCAGGAAATTCAAAGGGCTGTAGGAGGTATGTATTAAGGTATTCTCTTACTTTTAGCACACAGGAAACCAGAGGGGAGCTGTAGGTTAGAACACAGGAGTGAAACCGAATAGATGCAAGCCACTGCTAATTTAAAGCAAGGTACAGGATAGGTGTTACAACTAATCCCAGCGATTATGAAAAGGCCAGAGTTCCATCTACTTGGTTCATTGTTGGAGTGTACACACAAAAGAAATAGCTTGGGTTCCAAGGAAACTAGGTTTTGTGACTGGCTGTTTCTGCAGCTCTCCGTGTTTTTTTTTTTTGGGGGGGGGGGGGTCGAGACAGGGTTTCTCTGTGGTTTTGAAGCCTGTCCTGGAACTAGCTCTTGTAGACCAGGCTGGTCTCGAACTCACAGAGAACTGCCTGCCTCTGCCTCCCGAGTGCTGGGAAGCTCTCAGTGTTTTATCTTTGAAATGGAGATGATTTCTCTCTTAGAGATTACTGTGTGAAAGGATGTAAGAAAAGCTTTCATATGGAGACTTACTACTGTATCTTCTGACAGTTGATTTGGTGTTTTTATTAGGATCATTCAGAGGAACGTTTCGGGGGAATCATAGCTCCCTTTGAGAGTTTGATAAAAACTACATGAAGCTCTGCTTTCAATTTTAGACAGTCGACAGAACTGTAAAGCTGAAGCCATGATCCCCTAAGGGAGTAACTTTTCATACTCTAGCAAACATACCAACAGACTGATTTGGGAGCTCAATAAAAATGATAAGAGAATATGAAAACAGACAAGAACCAGACATAACCATGTAAGAAATTCATTGTAGTTGGTGTAATTGAGGAATTATGGAATCAAAATACTGGAGGTCATAAACTAAGACACAAATTTACCTCAAATGTAAAACCTAACTGAAATATGCTATGTTCACGTTAATATGTTAAGTGTTATATTTTCTATAATAGAAACTTAAGGAAGTAGTATTTTTCAGTTTCAGTGCTGGAGTGATGGCTCTGTGTCTAAGAGCAGGTACTCTTCTTGCCCAGGACCAGACTTCAGTACATAATGCCCCTGTCAGGTAGCTCACACTGCCGCGGGGATCCAGCCCTAGGGAATCCAATGACCTCTTCTGGCCTTGGCAGGCACTTCATTCACATACACAAACCCAGACTCAAAACAAATGCATCTACACATAAAAATAAGACCTTATATTTGTTTCAAGTAACCTACTTTTATATTATATTCTTGGTTAGCATCACAACTGAATTATCATATTCTCTGAGTTCATTTTGTTATTACAAGACCTACTGACTTGAATGAGGTTTGTTGCTATTTAGTTTCCTATAGGAACAAGTAGCAATTTGATCAATGTCAGAGAAAATTAATATCCTGGCTTATATAATTAAATGATTTAAGTAATATTAAGAGCTTACTAATTTCCTGAAACTTCATTTGATCTTTACTGTTGAATCAAGAAATCTCAAAATTTGTAAAATTTTATACCCCAGACACTATTAGACAAGACTTACTTTCTGATCCTATTAGAAAAAGACAAACCAGAAATTTTACCCACCAACATTTAACAAATGTTCATTTCATAAGAAAATACATCCCAAATTCATTCTAATAAAGATTAGCACTCAATATTCATGGCAAAAAGTTTTGGTATCAATAATGCAGCTCATATATATAAGACTCATTTTAGTTAACTGGTCATTTAAGTCTTTGACCCAAAATTAATGAAAGTTTGCAGATTTACTTAGATCCCATCTTTGAAGCAATAATTGCAGGATAAAATTAAAATTAAGAGTCACTTGAAATACATTTGCTGACTACTAATCAATTAAGATGCTTCGCTAAATAGAGTTCAAGTTTATAATTATTAATTTCCTTTCACTCTACATTAACTTAGCAATTCAAAAGATTACGATTTTTTATGGATTTTAGCTGCAGTTCAAGCTCCATTAATTTTATTGACTTCAAAACTATCCCAAACTGAAAAATACATCTTAGTTCAAGATTCGAAGGTTTAAGTGAATGTGTAACTGACTTGAAAGAGAAATTAGGAGATTCTTTCAACAGTTTATTGCTTGTAGTACTTGAAATAAGTTTGTAGTACCTGAAATACGAATCAATATAGACACTTTTTATTTCTTTGGAAAAACTATTGTCTCATTTTGGAGGAAAATGGCTAGTCAAAAAGGTACATGGCACATAGTATATGTTCTTCAAGGATCATAGACTTCAACTTAAAATTTGGTTCACTAAAATACACGACTTCCCCCATAACAAAAATAAATTGACCTCATAGTTGAGAAAAGAGAAATTTGGCAAAGGTCTCTGCATGAACTTGAAAAACAAGTCAGGATTTGTTTTGCCTGTGTGGAACCCACCTAGACAAAACAACTGGCTGCCTGTTTCTGCACTTGTTCGGTTCCACAGCAGGACAGCAGATAGATGGGAGGATACTCAAGACTCATAAAAGCCACAGGACCACTTACTCCAAATTCATCAAGATTTAATGGAGAACAATAAATGACATCAATAGAACAATCCCAACAGTTTTCCGATGCCTTAAAAGTGGGTGGTAAGCTTGGAACAGGTACTTCAGCAGGAGCAATACAACATGTTCTAAGATTATGGAGGTGAGAAAACATGTTTGTTAGTTCAAGATGCCTTGTGCACAATACAACAGTTTCCAGGACAGAGAGGACAACAAAACATATAAAGAATAAATCCAAGCTGCTTAACTTTCTACAATTCTCTTGAGTAGTAAGCCCAGGCCACCCTTGGCCATTTGCACGGGTGTCTTTTTTTCTTTATTCTCAATGTAAATACTTGCTCCTTGGGTCACCAGTAATTTTGCTTCTTCCAGTCTCTCCTCATCACAGGCTAAGTGTCTGAAATTGGGGATCACAAAGATTAGTCACTACCAGTTCTATATAATGGTTAGGATTTCCAGTCTAAAGTGCTTATCGCTGGACAGTGGTGACATTGGAAAGTTATTTCATCAGGAAAGGGAAATCAATTAGCACGGCAAAGAGTATAAATTAAATTTAACTAGAATAATTATATAACACCGGATTACCTATCTTACTTCTGGCTCTACTAAAACAGCTAGTTGGCTCTAAATGCTAGACTAAGGCACAACTTCCCCATTTGATGGAGATTACTGGTAATTTCCTCCAAACACTTCAATGTAATCATAATGCAGGATTAGAACTGAGAGAAACTTCAGTTCATGTTGTGCTTCTGTAACAAGTAGTGACTTTCAGAAAAAGAGCTGATCTCACTTGACTGGTATATCTACACGGACAAACCAAGGTACAATTAGCACAGTTATACAGTACAAGTTGTCACAGAGGTTAAAGGTCTTGTTATAATGACAGAGCTCACAGTTAACTTGTTGAATCAAAGAAACCAACCTCTGCCAGTCACTTCTATAGACTCTGACAGGCAAAGAATTCAGCACTTTAAACCTCACATTAACCCAGTGAGGAAGAAACTACTGCTATAATGTTACGGAAGGGAAGGAAGGTTAAGTTCCTTAACATGCATGCGTAATGTAGTTACAAAGTGGCAGCTTTTGTACTGAAAAACAGTATCCATCCAATTCTAAATCCTACTTTCTCCCAAGGACCCTATACTATCTGATGTTGTAGTACGGAGCGGCGGGCTGTGTCCCGCCACCCAGCTAGCTTTACCCGAAATAATTACACGGAAACTGTATTCTTTTAAACACTGCCTGACCCATTAGTTTCAGTTTCTTATTGGCTAGCTTTTACATATTGATCTAACCCATTTCTATTAATCTGTGTAGCCCAAGAGCTGGCTTACCAGGAATGATCTTAACCTGCTTCTGTCTGGAGTGGGAGAATCATGGCGACTCCCTGACTCAGCTTCTTTCTCCCAGCATTCTGTTCTGTTTACTCCGCCTACCTAAGGGTTGGCCTATCAAATGGGTCTAGGCAGTTTCTTTATTAATAAGAAATCACTCCCACATCAATCTGATTCCTAGACTATTTCCAGGCCAACGTGATTAATACGTCATGGAGAAATAAGCTAGAATATTCATTAAAAGAAACACACAGTTGCTTAGGCCTACAAGAAAGATTTTCAAGTAAGAATTAAGAAAACAATACTTTTCTTGGTCTCCACTGGGTCCCTACCCTTGGAGATCAGGGAACCCTGTGGAAGAGTGGGAGTGGGAGGAAAGACTGTAGTCAGAGGAGATGGAGGACTCTAGGAGAACATGGCCCACCAAATAAACTAAGTAGGGCTCATTTGGGATCACAGAGACTGAAGCAGCAAGCCGGGCCTGCATGCGTCTGCCCCCAGGTCCTCTGCATGCATGTTATGACTGTTAGCTTGTTATTGGGGAATTGTTTTGCCTGCATACTGGGTTGCCTGATCCAGCCTTGTTATGAGGGCTTTTGCCTTGTCCGTTTTACAGTATCTTGTGCTGTGTTTGGCTGATATCTTTTAGAAGCCTGTTCTTTATTAACGAGGAAATAAGGGGTAGTGGATGTGGGGGAGAGGAGAGGTAGGAGAAGCACAGAGGATTGGAGGAAGAGAAAAATGTGGTTGGAATGTATTGAATAAAAGAAGAATCTATTTTCTTTTTATTTTTTTTAAATAGTTATTTATTTATTATGTATACAATATTCTTTTCTGTGTGTATGTCTGAAGGCCAGAAGAGGGCACCAGACAGATGGTTGTGAGCCACCATGTGGTTGCTGGGAATTGAACTCAGGACCTTTGGAAGAGCAGGCAATGCTCTTAACCACTGAAGCCATCTCTCTAGCCCAGAAGAATCTATTTTCAATAAAAAAAAGAAAACAATACCTTTTTATGACAGGATCTCTCTATGAAACCCTGAATAAAATAGAAACTTGCTGTGTAGACAAGGCTGGCCTTGAACTCAAAGAGGTCTGTCTGTTCCTGTTTCTCCCAAGTGCTGGAATTAAAGGTATGCACCACTGTGGCAAAGCAGTTTTGTTTGTTTGCTTGCTTTTGTTTTTGTAAACAGGGTCTCACTATGAAGCCCTGGCTGGAGTGAAACTAGCTTTGTTGATCAGGCTGGTTCTAACTCACAGAGATCTGCCTTTCTCTGCCTCCCCAGGACTGGGATTAAAGGCGTGTGCCGCCAAGATCAGCCCTTGAAAACAATACTTTCAAAAGCTGTCTTAAAGTCAGAAGGGAAAAGGTTCAGCCTTATTCTACACTACAAAAAAGACCCCAAATTTCTGGTTCAAGAAGTCCTGATTCAACAAAGGAGAAAAATGGGTATGAAAAACCTTACAGACACACAGACACACACCAACTGAGGTAAAGGTTGGCTTCAAGTTATCCACGTCAATTAATCCCAGGTGGATTTAAGAGTCACAGAAGTGAATACTTCATTCATCTCAGACTTACTAGTTGTGGTGGAAATTAATAGGTTTGGCCACATAGTAACTGATAACTCCTGACAATAGTTGAAAAATCATGCGCAAATAAATAAACTGGGAAAATACTTTCAACTGATATGGCATAATGTTCCTACTTTTACTGTGTCAAGAGCACTGAAAAATCAGTCAAAATGACAAAAGGGCAAACTATATGACATGCTGAGGCCCCCAATGCCACCAGGACGAACGGAGAGGTGGTGGAGAGTTGGGAAAAAGGAAAAGCAAAGAGGATTTTTATGTTTTGTTTTTGTTTGCTTGCTTCTTCTTGCTTACTTACTTTTTTGTTTGGTTTTTTTTTTTTTTTTTTTGGTCGGAGGCACTGCAGGGATGAGGGGAAGATAAAGGGGAATCAAAAGGTAAACAGAATTGGGGTACATGACGTGAAAAACTCCTAAAGAATAAAGTTAAAAAAAAACTGTCAAAAGAAAGAAATTCCCCTAAAAGGGAACAGAAAGGCCGCAAAATTACAATCTTAGGCATTAATAAATTTCAAAATCAAATGTACTTTCTAAGCACGAAATGTCATATATCATACAACACGAGGGTAATCTGAGTGCTGATGGGGAGGTATTAGGTACTGTTAAAATGCTATTGGGAGGGTACAATGAGACAACTCCTCTGGAAGCAATTCATCTTCAAGTATGTGTATTTGTTGAAACAATCAACTTCTAGGAATCTCTCTAAGGCCATAATCAGCAATATGGGCAAAGGGTTTTTTTTGTTTTTGTTTTTGTTTTTTAAGCAAATTGGTCAATGCAACATTACTTAAAATGGCCAATAGTTCCGAACTGTTTTAAGTAAACAGTATCAGGAATGATTAAATCATGGCACATCCATAAAATGGAATTGTATACAGCCATCATGAATGTTTTAAACATATTTAATGACATTGAAAAATGCTCACAATGTGCTATGAGATTAAAACATAAGTTACATGATCTCAATTTTGTGTATATCTGCATATAAACAACTGGAAAAATACTCAAAATTTTCTATCAATATTTTTTGGGGATAGCAAAATGATAGGCAATTTTAGTTTTTGTCATTATACTTTGGTATCCTTTCAATTTCTTTTGTTCTTAGCATGTATTGCAGAATAAAAATGACTGCTATTTGTCACTTACAGAGGAGTGTTACCCTCAGTGTCTTGGATGTTTGTGGCTGCTTTGTAGAACAGAAGAATATGAACCGTCTTCAAGTTACCCTTGGCTGCTGCCCGGTGCATTGCTGTAGCCTCATAATGGTCCTTAGCATCTGGATCAGCTCCACCTTCCAGTAACATGGCAGCAATCTGGAAAGAAGGACAAGAAAACAATGAGGAAATCTATGTTCCTGTATATGATTAGAACTCAAAGGAAAATCATGCAGGGACAGAAGCATACCTCATGCCTATTTTTTGAGGCTGCATAATGGAGAGGAGTGCAGCCATTTTGGTTGACCGCATTCACTTGTGCACCTTTCATCAGAAGGGCCTTTACAATCTCATCCCGGCCAGCAGAAGCAGCAATATGCAGAGGAGACCAGCCTGCCTGGATAAAAGGTGAGTTTAACAAAAGTCAAGGAGAAAAGTATGAACATTAACATTTATTCAGGTTTATAGTTCTGTATTCTCTTGCATTTAAGCATCATGGAAAATTTGGAAATAAAAATTTATACAAACGAAAAATGAGGAGCTGGAGAGATGACTCAGTGGTTAAGAGCACTTATTGCTCTTTCAAAGGACCTTCCTTTAACTTAGACTGCTCACAATGGACTGTAATTCCAGCCCCTGGGGATCTGATGCCCTCTTCTGGCCTCCAAAGGCAACTGCACATAGTTGGCATCCACTCACAGATAAACACAAATAAAAACAAAATAAACCATTTAAAAATAGCCACAATCCTATAACATAGACATGGTGTATTATACTAATTCTAATGGGTTTTCCCCCATACAATAACTTGAAAAAAATAAAAACTAGAATCAGAGTATATGAAGTTCTGTGAGGTGTGTTTTTCACAATTTCTACTTCTAAGAATGTTTCTGCCATTCTTTGGAATGACTGATGGCATATTAAAGTACGAAGTATGTATCCCATGCTCTATTCAGTCATTCTCCCATAAAATCGTTTTCATTTTCTCTTAGAAACATTACTTTAGTAAACATCTCTGAAAATTAACCTGTGCCTACTATAAACAAAAAGACTTCCATTCTCAGTTTTTGTGAGTCTTATCTTTTTACTTATGTATAGGCCAAAATGGGGTGTCAGGTCCTCTGAAGCAAGAATTACAGGAGGTTGTGAGGCACCCAGCATGGGTACTGGAACCAAACTTTGGTCCTCTCCAAGAGCAGCAAGCATTCTTAACTACTGAAACATCTCCCCAGCTCCCCACAAGTCTTATCTTAATATAATCAATATCATTATAATAAATGCTTCTACGTAACACACATATACCCAGGCCTTTATTATTCAGGCAATATTCACCAACAATTTAAACATGAAAATGTTTAGAGTCTTTTTGAGTTCATAATAAGCCCTGCTCTGTATTTCCACCCTGAATTACAGAGATTCATTACCATTGTAAAATAATGCAATCATTAGCCTCCGGCCTAGTCACTAAGGCCATACTGTAACTTCCTACTTATAAAGGTTCAAATTTTGTTTATGAGCTTTATATTCAGGCTTCACTAAATACAAGGCTGGAGTCTAAAGATAACCCAGAGCTTATCAAATTTGCCTAATACTCACGTCATCTTTATCATTCACCGGCACACCAAGTTCCAGCAAGAATTCAACAATTTCTGTATGACCGGCTGAGCATGCCCAGTGCAATGCTGTTCTGCTGTCCTATGTGGGAAACAGGGGAGCACAGCTATCAACATTCCTGAAGACAAATAGGCAGAAAACTATTGATGCCAGCACACCTACAGGTTGAACATAAGAAATGGAGAGTACCAGGTCCTCAGGTAAGTAACCTTAAACCGTATTACTTACTAGCATTTGAGAGGCCAAGCTATTAGTAGGTGAGTGATATCAACGAATGTAAGGAATTCTGGGCAGAAAGGAATGATGAGGCAGAGATGGAGATGTGCTGTGTATAATTCCAACACTTACGCATGCCTATGCGAAACACTGTGACTTTTATATACATCATTTCTTTGGACCCTCACCATGCTCTGTGGTCCCTATTACCCCTCATTTTACATGTAAGGTCACTCAGACTACTTCACATAAGCAACGGATCCAGGGCCACACAATTTATCCAAGCTCTGTGACTGTGAAATCTCTATTATCACACAGACTTCAAGTGAGGTTCTACAAAGATGTGAATTTTTTTGGGGGGTGGTGGTCAGGATCTTGCTATTGTAAGTCAACGTTACCTTCAAATTCTCAATCCTTTTCCTCCAACTCCTAAGTGCTAGGATTACAGGCGCATGCCACTGTTATCTGGTAAACACACGAATGTTATGGAGAAAGAAATGAGAGCTGAATTGCATAGAATCAGCGCACTAAAATTGATTTTTTTAAAAAAAATAACAAGGTAGGAATCATGATTCTCAAGGAGAGTGCCTATTTGTGTTGATTGCTATGCTTCTCAGCCTTGAGTACTGTAAAGTGTTGATTGTATGCATATATATATATATATATATATATAGTGTGTGTGTGTGTGTGTGTGTGTGTGTGTGTGTGTGTGTGTGTGTGTGTATCAAACCTAGGGCCTCCTGCAAGTGCTCTACCACTGAGCCTTTAAAGTAACTTAACTGTGACACTCAGGGAGTTGCCTGGTTTGGGGGAGAGGCTCTAGAAGAAGGAAAAGAAGAAAAGAACTGGCATCACTTGATGCTTCTGCTGGTGCCCAGGGAGGGAGCCAACTGGAAGTTTCACTGCTGTGGACACCTGTGGCTTTCCCTGTCAGTGTCCCCAGACAGCAATTAAACCTTATGGAAATTTCAAATACAAATAAAATAAAGGGAGTATGACAGAGACAGAGACCCACATGCGCCCATTACCTAGCTTTAACAAAAAATAGCTCACCATATTTACTTCTAGATTGTTACTATTTAAGTTTTTAAGAGTTATTGCATGTGTGTGGGTTTGCGCACATGACCTCATGTGCATGGGGAGGTCCTCTGGAAAAGGAATATATACTCTTTTTATTTAAAAAATATTTTTCTTTACTTTAAAAATATTTTTTACTATTTATTTTTTAAAAAACTATCTTTTCTCATTTTACCTACCAATCCAAGTTCCCACTCCCTTGGCTCCCTGCATCTTTCCACCCATTCCACTCCCCATCCACCCCTCAGAGAGGGTAAGGCCTCCCATGGGGAATCAACAAAGTCTAGCACATCACTTTGAGGCAGGACCAACACCCTCTCTACTATATTTAGGCTGAGAAAGGTATCCCTCCAAAAAAATGGGCTTCAAAAAGCCAGAACAAGCAGTAGGGATAAATCCTGGTTCCACTGCCAGTGGCCTTGCCATCTGCCCCAGCCATACAACTGTCACCCACATTTAGAGGGACTAGTTTGGTCCTATGCTGGTTCCCTCACTGCCAGGCCAGAGTTGGTGAGCTCCCATTAGCTCAGGTGAGCTGTTTCAATGGGTGTCCCCATCATGGTCTTGACCTCTTTGCTCATATTCTCACTCTTCAAATGGAGAGCAAAGAAAGAGATATCTTGATTGAGGGAGCCATTATGGGGCTAGCCAGAAACCTGGCATTAGAGAAATCCCCAAGAATCCACAAGGATGACCTCAGCTAAGACCCTAAGCAATAGAGGAGAGGGTGCCTGAACTGGCCTTGCCCTGTAGTCAGATTGATGACTATCTTAAATATCATCATAGAACCTTTATCCAGCAACTGATGGAAACTGAGGCAGAGATCCAGAGCGGAGCACTGGGCCCAACTCCCACAGTTCAGTTGAAGAGTACGTACTCTTAACCACCTATCTACCTCTTTGGCCCTGCTGAGGTTTCTTTTAAACAGAAACCTAAATGTCATGATTGTTCATCTCTAATTATTTAGCACCCACAAATAAAAGTGCTTTTGTCGCATGCCTTTAATCCCAGCACTCGGGAGGTAGAGGCAGGCAGAACTCTGTGAGTTCGAGGCCAGCCTGGGTTACAAGAGCTAGTTCCAGGACAGGGACCAAAGCTACAGAGAAACCCAGTCTCAAAAATACCAAAAAAAGGGGGGGACTTTTGTAAGAAACCACAAGATCATTATTAGATTTTTAAAATTAATGTTAACTCTTTGTCACGGATGGAACGCAAACCTTCCAGGTCTTATAGTGTATAGGAAGGGCTCGAGCAGGACCACCTGGGTTACACAGAAAGATTATATCTTAAATAATATCCATAAATTGCATTTGGTTGTTTGTTAGGCTTCATAATCCTAACTCTCTCTTTTATGCCACTGACTTGATTGAAGCATGGTTACATTTTCAAGTGTCTTAATATAATTCATTTGATTAAATTTAAACCATATTACCAGACAATAACAAAAGCAAACTGCGTGAACATAGGGGAAGTCTCCTGTTGAGTAATAAAGGAAAATTTCAAAGAAAACAGTCTCTTCATTTTGAGTTATCTTCTAAAAAAGACAGAACATGGAGAATTTGAAGTATTATACACTGTTTACTACTGTTTAACACCATATCTATCAAACAGAAAGCAATCTATGATTTAGAAAGTTATGAAGAAAACATGAGATGTTGTTGATCAGAACAGAATCATTTCCCAATGTCCTCAGTTCACTCAATCCCATTCGAGGTGGAAATCCATTCTTTGTTCACGGTGGAAATAACCTCCCCTTCTACACAAAGCCCTTTCTGACTATTCCTAGAGTCTTCCCTTTCCATGTTCTGAAATGAATACATAAAGTTCTTTCGGGGGTAAGTTTACAATATGTAATAAGATGAATTTTGTCGTTATTTCAGTTTTGCCTGCTTTTTCTACATAACAAAAATTCCCGGCTCCTCTCAAACTCCCTGGCACAAAATTCAGTTACACGGGTTCGATTTAATGGGATTACAACGAAAGAAAAAGAAATCCACATAAAAAGCTGTGTCTTGAAGCCTGGGCATTTCTGAGAAAAGCCGTGGATGATCTAGGAATATAAGAAATTCAGCGAGCTAGTGCTTGGGCCCTCCCCCTCCCCCCAAAATGTCAGTTGTGGGCTAGAGTTGGACAGCAAGTCTTGCGCTAACCCAAGGCTACAATAGGGAGGAAGGGGCGGGAGGAGCTCAGAAGTGGCCTTGGACCAACTCAGGACCGGGAAGCCTCTTTGGGCTTCGCTAACGCCCGCGGCTAAGCGCCAAGCCCTCGGGCTGCTTTACCTGATCGGTTCTAGTAGCTAGAGATTGATCGGCCAAAATGCTCTCCTTCAACTCATCCAGTTTCCCGGTGTAGGCCAGGTTGCAGACCATTACGTTAGACACACTCCCCTCCATTTCGCCTTCCCAGAATCTCAGTGAAGCTCAAGCCCCGCCCACCCACAGCTCCTGCTCGGGTAGCCAATCAAAGAGCTCGAGGTTCTCCAATCACTGTTCTCTCTGCTTTCCGTGTTGCCCGCCCCATAGCCCGGAGCTTCTGGGAGTTGCAGTTTGAGGGCATTTCCGGGCCTGAAGGCGGTTTAGCTTGCTATTCGGTTCCGGCTCCTAGCAGTGTGGAACTACAAGTCCCAGGATCCTCTGAGAAAGCCGTAGTCAAGTTGCCTGTGGAATTGGCCCAGGATGACAGCTGGAGAATGGAGTCAGGTAATGGGAGCGGCTTCTGGAGGCACTGTGTGAAAGAGCTAGGGTGGGTGGTCGTTGGTAGGCCAGTAAATCGGTCACATGAAAGGGATACTATACCAGGCCAAGAGCCTTCTTGGACCCTAAAGATCTTGTCCCTCTGGGCCCTCACTTGCAGTGGCAGGCGGAAGGGACAGTAGTTGGAGCGGAGTACTACCACTTGAGCTTGAACCACTGACTGTAGCTACCCTCCCCCTCCCTGCCACTGTCAAAGGAGCGGAAAGAAGCGCAGGCTAGTTACCCTGGCATCTCGGCGAATGGCATCAGAGTAGGATTCTGCCACAGCAGCGGTTAACACATGACACCATACAGAGGTGATGTGCCAGAGTGATGCTAAAGACAGGGTGTGATGCCATAGGAGCCACTTGATATCTAAGAGATCTCAGTGAGTCTGTAGCCTGGTGACATCGCTACTTAACTGCGGTCACCTTAGGGATACCGGGGATATCCTGGTAATGGCAATTACATCGAGGCTTGCTAAAATGTTAAGCTAACAATGTGGGTTTTAAAGAGGGAAATTCCAAATAGTGCTGTAGCAGAAGAGAGGCAAGGCTTGTCTTTTATAGAGCATATCCGAAAGTGTATTAGAAAAGTGCTGAAAATATATTTTAAAAGTAACTAATTATGTTTATGTCTCTCCTGTTGTGGGATAGAACAGGGCTTAGCAAAGTTTATGTAAAATGCCAGATCATAGATATTTTAGGCTTTTTCAGGGCAAATGGCAAAACCAAGTACAGAAGACAAGTTATGACAAAAGTTAATTGGTGAAATTCTAGATATAATAATAGTAGAATATATTTTTCACACAGAAATACTGAGATCAGAATTCTTTGAGGGACGTAATATTTTGCTTAATTGAGGTTTAAAGTTATTATTCTCTATCATCAAAATCAATTCCAGATATTCTTTAATGAGATTTTATCCATTTTAATCGATAGGAAAGTCTTTGAAATATCTTTTGACACAGAAGGCTACTGCCAAATATTGATAATCCACAACCATATTCTTTTTTAAAGACTATTTTATTGATTGTGTGTGTCTCTGTCTCGTCTCTCTGTCTCTGTTTGTCTGTCTCCCCCCCCCCCCTTCCGTGTGTGTACACGTCTTGGTATTGCATGTGGAAGTCGGAGAATGACTTTTGGGAGTTGATTCTTTTCTTCCATCATATGGCCCTGAGGATTTAGCATAACTCATCAGGCTTCCTTGTGGAACCATCTCTAAGGTCACCAGTTCTAATTTTGATTTAAATAAATTTAAACATTTTTTTTCAGAACATTTTAGATTTATAGGAACGTTGCAAAGTCGGGTGGTGTGACTCATGCCTTTAATCCCAGCACTTGGGAAGCAGAGGCAGGCGGATCTCCCTGAGTCTGAGACCAGCCTGGCCCACAGAGCAAGTTCAAGGACAGCCAGGACTACTGATAGCAAGACCACAGCTCAAAACAATTGTTGCAAAGGTCTTACCGAATTCCTACATATTCTCCACCCAGTTTTACCTTTCCCTCCCTATTTCACAATCTGATTGTGATAACTTAACACAGCATAAAATTCGACTGGGGCTAGGGGTGCCTAATAGTAGAACATTTAGCAGACCTGTGCAAGGCTCTAGGTTCAATACTCGGCACTACAAAGCTAAATAAAACACACCTATTTAATTACTGATTATTAGTAAGTTTTAGGGTTGTGTGGCTATCACAATGAATCTGTTGTATAACATTTTGATCGTCCCAGTAAGATTTCATGCCCATTTTCAGTTCATCTTTATCCCCACTTCCTGCCCAGGCAGCCACTAGTGTACTCTTTGTCTTTATAAAATTGCCCATTCTTAATTGACATTTCACGTAAATGAAATCATGTAATATGTGGTCTTTTGAGTCTGGCTTCTTTCACTCATTGTAATGGTTTTGAGAACTTAACCATATTGTTACATGCGTAAGTACTTCCTTACTTCTGTTGCCTAATAATATTACAGTGTACGGGTAATACATTTTGGGGTACCTACTCACCAATTGATAGAAACTTAGTGGGTTTTTTTTTTCTCTCGCTGTAAGCTATTATGACTAATGCTACTTAGGACACTTGTTTTCGCATCTTTGTGTGGATGTTTGTTTTCATCTCTTGTTACTAGATACCTGAAGGTGGAATTCCTGGGTAACAGGACAATTTATGTTTAGCTTTTAAAGCAATTACAAAACCGTTTTCCAAAGCAGCAGCTGCAGTCTGTGCAGGAGGCTTCTTGTTGCATCACGCACATTTGTTATTTACTGGGCTCTTGTTGTTGTTTTGTTTGAGAATGAGGCCCAGATGACTTCAAACTCACAATCCCCCTGCCTCAGCCTCCCAAATGCTGGGATTTCAGGTATGTGCCTTACCCTTTAAAACATCGTAGCTATGAAATGATATATTAGTTACAATGTTTATTTTCATATGGAGTGGCTAGGGTGGTAAACTTCTTTTTAAGTGCTCTAAAACCATTGGTGTATCTTCTATACATAAGGATCTGCTTCTGTGTTTATTTCCATTTTAAAAGTGGGTTGTTGTTTACATGTTGACTTGTAACAATTATTTCCAGTCTAAATCCAAGTCCCCGGCAGGTATATGATATGCAAATACTTACCCCTACTTTGTCCTCTGTTTTTTTTTTCCTTTTGCTTTGTTTTGGTTTTGTTTGTGCTATTTTGAGACATGGTCTCACTGTGTATCCCAAGCTAGTCTCAAACTTGCAATCCTTCTGCCTTTGACTCCCTAGTTGCTTTTTCAGGTGAGTGCCCCTGTTGTTTGGCTTTCTTCACCACAATGGTATGTGTTTTGAAGGAAAAGTTTTGAACTTTTTGTTTGTTTGTTTTCAAGACCTCTGTGTAGCAGTTCTGGCTGTCCTGGAACTCACTCTGTAAACAAATTTGGCCTTGAACTCACTGAGGTCCGCCTGCCTTTGCCTCCCTAGTGCTGGGATTAAAAGTGTGGGCCACCACCACCTGGCAATTTTTTTTTTTTTGAGACAAGGTCTCACTCTGTAGTCCAGGCTGTCCTGCAGCTCACTGAGTAACCCAGGCTTGCCCCAGACTTATAGTGATTCTCCTACCTCAAGATCTCTCTCTCTCTAGTGTTGTATCTAGTTAAGACTTTAGAATGGTACGATTTTGATGAGTTGATTCCACATGTTTTCTTCTGGAATTTTGGTTTTTTTCTTTTGCATTTAAGTCTATGATCCATTTTGAGTTAACTTTTCTATATGGTGTAACATCAGGTTAGCTAAGGTTGTTATCCAGATGTTCTAGCAGTATTTGTTGAATCTTTTATTTTAATTCACTTTTCTATCATTATCACAACAGATAAACACACATTGTATATTGTAATCAACTTTTCTCCATACTTTGCTCCAGTTTCATTAGTTTTTCTGTGGGCAGCGTCCCATCCATGGTCCTATGAATCACATGGTGTTTCTGTATCTTTAGAAGCTTGTGACAGTTTCTCAGATTTTGCTTGTTTTGCTGACTTTGGTAGTTTTGAAGTGTACTTGTTAGGTATTTTTTAAAGTCTATTTTCTTATGATTGGATAGGGGTACAGGAGCATAGGATTTTAACTGACCATATTTGCTGCTTGAGAAATAAGTCTATTGTCGTGTTTGCTTTGGGAAATGCCATTACATTGCAGATTAATCACTTCCAACTGACGGTTAGGTGAAAGCTCCTCACCTGCACAGGGAAGTGGATCTTGGGCTCAGGGAATAACCTTTCCACTTTCCACTTGGCCTTAAGGTCTCAAATCTGCTGCTAGAACTTCAGTGTGAACTCAAGTGTAATATCTGTTGGAAACTTGTGCGCGACTGGAGATGCTGCTCCTGTTTACCGTATGCTAAGAGGTAGCTATATTGTGATATCAGTGTTAAAAGTTCAGTGTACTTGGTTATAAATATATACTGTTGCATAACCAACACCAAAGTTGAGATATAAAATATTCCCATGATTCTCCCAAATTGTCACATGCTTCTTTGTGGTCACTCCCCCCCCCCACTGTTCTTGACAACTCCCAAGCTGATTTTTGGTTTGTAATTTTTTAAGCACACAATTTAATGATTATAAGTATATTCAGAGTTATGTTACCACTCCCAAAAGCTTGCTTTTAATCATCTGCTTTCCCTAAGAAGGAAGATTTGTATCTATTGTTATTCTTCCTTTTGCTCTCCTTATACAAACATTATTCTATAGGCTTCTACTTTATGAGCATTAACTATACAAATAAGATAATAATATTTGGTCTTTCATGGCTTGTTTTGTCAGTTAATAGAATCATTTTAAAATTTATACAAATGTATCATCACTCCATTTCTTTTTATGAATGAATATATACCATTTTATGTCAGTTACATATTTTGTTTAGCCATTCATTAGTTTATGGCCACTTGGGTTATTACTACCTTTTGTTTCTTCTAAATATGGCTGCTATACTTTATATGTAAGTTTCTGTTCAGACATGTACTTTTCTTTCTTTGTGTACATATTTAGGTGTGGAATTTTTGGATCATAGTCATATGAACAACTCCATTTAACTTTTTGAGGGAGCGTCAGACTCTCCCAAAGTGGCTATTTTATCTTCCCACAATAATGAATTTGGATGAAAAACTTTCTACAATGAACTATATGTATCAATATATTTCTTTTTGTTATAGCTAGTAGTGGGTATGAAGTACCATTCCATTGTTTTGACTTGTCCCAGTACCAGAAGTATATAAAGGGTCTTGCCATCCCTGATAGTTCAGGCAATATTAGGCACTAAAATGGTTTTACTCCATCTTCACTTGGAATTTTTGTTTTCTAACTTTAGGTTGAATTAAGACAAATTATCAAGTTGGCAGCAAAAGCTAATTTCCAAAGCTAGCCAGTGTTCAGCAATTGTGGTTGAAGGTGGTTTCCATGCTGTTTCAAAATGTAAACATCATTTTTACTTTGCTTTCCACAGAAAATATGTAAGATGGGATAAATTTAGTCTTGTAGCTATAGTTTGCTAATGACCAGTGTAGAATAAATGCGCCCCATGTGTAGTAGGTGATCTATAAATATTTGTCCAGTTTATTGTGGAGGTGTGTTGTATTTACACAAGGAATTGGTATACTGACATTTAACCATAATAGTGCATCAAGGAATGCGATGTGATTGCTAGAAACAGCTTAGAAAAGAACAGGACCCAACATACCTCATACCGAGTGATTTGCTTGCATATTATTTTATAGACAGTATAATGTGCTTTTATTTTATTTGGTAGATGTGGTAGTTAACTTTGGATTTGGAGTTCCTTGACAGTAAGCGTAAGCCTCTTCTTTATATTATGAAAGATAGATGGTAAATAGATCTTACAGGAAAAGGTCTTGTCTTTTGTGGTGCTGGCCCCAGGTTCTGGAGGAACAATGCAGTTGCTGCTGACGTTCGTCTTGGCACAAAGGGGCCCTGTCAGTGTCTGACTTCTTGGCTACTCAGATGATTGACTGTTCCCTATTGCCTTTTCTGCTGGCCACATAGATTCTAGGCCCTAGAAAAAGCACATTAGCCTTCCAGACTTAAGTAAAGCACATGCTAATAATTAGCGTCTATAGAGAACAAGCATCAGATAATGTGTCTCACGTAATCCATACACTAAACCTTTGAGATAGGCACTAGTACCCTCCAGGCCTTGCATTTTTAAAAATGAAATTTTAAACAAATGAACAACAAAAACTAGGGCTGTAGATGTAAAATAACATGCCTAGTAAAACTTGGAGTTTACGTACAAATTCAGGCAGTTTTATTCCCAAACTCTAGCACATAACCGCTTTAACATGTTGCTAAATATTGATGAAGATACAGTTATGTATAAATGCAGACCCCAGATCCTGCAATAGCCATCTCTGTCAGAGGGCTCCAGACTGTACCTGCATGACTATGGGGGAAATGACAAGATTTTGTGCTGTACAGCAGAACTCTCTGTATCTATACTGTTCTACTTTGACACCCTTAGCCATACAGGATTAGTGAGCACTTAAAATGTGTTTAGGAATTTTTTAAAATTTTTGCTTAATTTAAAATTAAATAGCTCCTTATGGCTAGTGTTCACCATTTTGGATTGTGTAGAGAAAGGTAATTGGCCCTCATTTGTTTCTTTCTAATTATCACCAAATAGTTTAGTCATTCCATGGCAGAAATGAGGAAACAATGATATGGGAATGCCAGACAGGGAATATATGCAGTTCAGCTAACTACACGGCAGCCATAGGAATAGGTTTTGAGTTACCAGGCATGGATTTCCTCTATTCATACTTACTAGCTAAGGGCTGAGTAGCAAACTCCAAACTTTTTGAAATTGATTTTTCACTTATTTGAAAATGTAATTTATGTGTCATATTGTCAGCAGTTTACAATTGCCACTTACCAGGTTTAAAATGAGACATTTTAATATTTGTTTTTGATGCCACTGTTAAAATGTCCCTGTTATTCTATGTCACTGGTCTATTCAAAATATTCCCATTTAAATCTATTTCATTATAAAACTGACATACTGTTATAGCAATTTACTAAGGCGTTTTATTTACCACTCTTTAGCATTCATGCTCTTGTTTCTAGGTAATTTGTAAATGATTTTGTTATTTTTTGTTATGAACAATAAAATAATCACAACGAATTACAGGAACCCAGAAGGGTTCTCTATACTCTTCATTATGTTTACCTCGTCCACTACACTGTATAGAATTATAATACAGTATCAGATGAGATCGGGCACATTCAGGGTGTCATGGTCATAGATTAAAATTCAATATCAAAACCAGGAAATTGATACTGGCATGTCGTAGTTTGGAATGAAACTGTCCCGCTACCAAAAGGGTCGTGGATTGATGGCTTGATTCTCTAGTTGAGAGGTGATTGAATCATAAGGATTAACTCATTAGATGAGTTCATACTGAATGGGCTATTAGGAAGTGGGGCCTGGTTGGAGGAAATGGGTCGCAGAGGTGTATGCTTCTGGTGGTTATGCCTTATCTCTGCCTCTTCCTGTTTATCCTTTTGCTTTCTGGTTGCTATGAGGTGAGAAGCTTTCCTCCGTCATGCCCTTCCACGTGATATTTTAGTCTCACTTTAGGCTTAGTCAACCATAGACTGAAACCTCTGAAACCAAAATCAGCTGTCTTCTGTTAAGTTATTTCTCTCAGGTATTTTCACAATGATGATGCATTAACATATGTGTAAACAGCTTCAAGGTGTGTGTGTGTGTGTGTGTGTATGTGTATGTGTGTGTGTGTTGTTTGACATTCATAAGTATGGCATTTCAGTATTTACACATTCATATTCATATATATGTAGGTGCACATGCATGGGTGTGTATGTGTGTGTTGAAGCCAGAAGGCAACGTCAGTAGCTTTCTCAGTTGCCCTCTGCCTGAGTTTTTAAGAAAAGGTGTCTCACTGGTCTGGAGCACCCCAATTTGACTAGGCTGGCTGACCACTGAGTTGTAGGGGGCTGTTTGACTCTTCAGTGCTGGATGACTGATGAGCATCACCAAGCCCAGCTTTCATGGGGTCTCGGGGGATCTGAACTCAGGTCCTCATGCTTGCCTTTTCCTCAGTCATCTCTCTATCTCGGCCATGTTATTTTGACATATGTAGATTTGTTTAACAAGTACCACAACCAGGAATTATTCTGGCAGTATAAAAATCTCTCCTGTAGTCAGTACCCCTCACCTATTCCCAACATGCATATCCCCAACAGCTGCTAACAGTCTCTTCTTGTCTGTCATTGTATCTGTATGTTATTTATTTCAAGATGTATTTTTAACTCCCCTTGAGACTTGCCTTTTGACTGATGGATTATTTAGAGGTAAGATACATCTAATTTCTACTTGTTTGGAAGTATTTTCTTTGGTGCCATTGTCATCAGAGATACATTCTGCATAATTTCAAATATTTCTAATTTGTTTGTGTATGTTTTTTTTCCATTTTTTTATTGAGAAAAGGAGAAAAAAAACACAAGTTTCCACCTCCTCCCAGCCTCCCATTTCCCTCCCCCTCCTCCCACCCTTCTCCCCCTCCCCCCACTCCTCTCCCCCTCCCTCTCCAGTCCAAAGAGCAGTCAGGGTTCCCTGCCCTGTGGTAAGTCCTAGGTCCTCCCCACCTCTCCGTCCATTCCTAGGAAGGTGAACATCCAAACTGGCTAGGCTCCCACAAAGCCAGCACATTACATAGGTTCAAAACCCTGTGCCATTGTCCTTGGCTTCTCATCAGCCCTCATTGTTCGCCATGCACAGAGAGTCCAGTTTTATCCCCTGCTTTTTCAGTCACAGTCCAGCTGGCCTTGGTGAGCTCCCAATAGATCAGCTCCACTGTCTCAGTGGGTGGGTGCACCCCTCGTGGTCCCGACTTCTTTGCTCATGTTCTCCCTCCTTCTGCTCCTCACTGGGACCTTGGGAGATCAGTCCAGTGCTCCAGTGTGGGTCTCTGTCTCTATCTCCATCCATCACCAGATGAAGGTTCTATGATGATATGCAAGATATTCATCATTATTGCTCTAGGATAGGGTCATTTCCAGTTCCCTATCCTCAGCTGCCCAAGGAACTAACTGGGGACCTCGGCTTGGGCACTTGGACTCTGTGTGAGTGTCTCTTGGGAGGTTGAAAATGTATATTCTGCTCTTATTATGTAGAATTTTCTGTGTATCCCAATTATATCTTGTTGGTTTATTGTTGCTCAGAATTTTTGCCAAATATTGGAGATTTTATGGTAATTAGCTTTATTTAGCCATCACACAATGTTTATATATGTCAAAACATATTTTATACTACAAATATAAAGCATATGTGCCTGTCAATTTAAAAATAAACTACCCTTTTTCTGAAATGTGGGGATTTTTTTTTTACCAATTACATTTTCTGTATTTCTTAAACACCATACTCTTTTTCTTCTCTTCCTAGAACTCTAATGACATGGATATTTAATGTACTGTTTAGTTTAATATATCCCTGAATCTCTGTTTACTTTTTTCCAACTTGATTTCTTTGTTGCTCATACTGGGTATTCTCTATCATTCCATTTTTAATTTCCCTGATTTTCCCCATCATCTTCTTTTGTTCTATTGTGATCAGCCAATGAATTTTTCATCTTAATTATTGTATTTTTCCATTCTAAAAATCTGGTACTTCTTTTTTTATGCCTTTTATTTCTTTAATGAGATTTTCCATTTTTAAAAATTGGCTCTGCAGAGTTAAGAGTTGCTTGTTTGGAGCATTTTAAGATGAGTGGCTTAAAATTGTTGAATCATTACAATATTTGTGTCATTTCCGTGTTGGTGTCTGTTAAACGCCTTTTCCCACTCAAGTTGATATGTTCCTAGTTCTTTGTATCATGAATGATCTTGTACCATGTCTTTGAATCTTTATGTTGTGACTCTCTGGATCTTATTTCATTCTCCCGTTTTGACAAGCCTACTTTGACACCACTATAGTTGGGGGAAGAATGAATTACATTTATATTGCTGGGTAGAGATGGGAGTCAAGTTCTCCCTTCATGAGCCATTTATCCTCAGTGTAGGGATAGGGATGCCATTATTACTAGGCAGGGGTGAAATTTAAGGCCCTCAATAGGCCTCCACTAACACTACCCTGACTTTAAGAGAAAGGTCTCTACTACCATTGTGTGGTGGGGGAGTCATTGATGCCTGGCATGGTTGAAAGTGCTGGATCTCAATTCTGTCTTTTTAAAACTGCTTCAGGGAGATGGGGAAGTTGGTGTGTAACTAAATCCAGATGAAGGTGGAAATCCAGCCATCCCATTTTGTGATAAGAATTAGGATTAAATTTCTATTGTATTTGACTGGCTAATTATTGCCTAATAAAAGTTTTTTTTATAGTTTGTTACTTTTATGTTCTTTTGGCTAGAAATAGCTTACTTTTGAGGGACATTTATTGTGTATGTGTGTCTACACTGCTGCATTATATGACTATTCTGTCACAAGGTTCAGCATATGTTACTAAAAACTCAGAGGGCTCACTTCCATGTTATCACTTAGGTCCTAAGGCCCCTAGCAACCAGAATACCTTGTCCGTTTTACCTTTCAGAGATTTAGGAGAGATGAATATATTTATTTATGATACCTTGTGGTTTTAGCTGTATTTAAGTAAGAGGAACAGGGAAAGACAAATCTACTCCATGTTTTATTGGAACCAGAATGTGTAAGTGATTGCTTAAAGAAAGCATGGATGTTGTGTTAGTTATAGCCTCTCTCCCAGTGAAAAGTTAAGAATAGATAAAATCACTCTGACCTCCATTCCTAGTCCCTACCAAACACATTCTATTTTGATTCAACTAATCTGACTGCTTAGACTTTTAGATATCTAAGGGAAGAAAAATGGTCTTTTTATTTTTGTCACACACACACACACACACACACACACACACACACACACACACTCATGCACACACCTCCAATCTGAGAATTATGAGGCTCTAACATTTTAACCACCTCATAGAATTCTCTTTATTTAAAAAAAAACCTACTCTCTCAACTTGATTTCTTTGCTTTGCATTTTTATGAGATAAGATTCTCACTCTATAGCCCAGGCTGACCTAGAACTCATGGCAGCTCCATCTCAGCCTTTCAAGTGCTGGGGTTATAGTCATGGGTCATGATCAGTAGTTCTCAACCTTCCTACTGCTGTGACCCTTTAATACAGTTTTTCATGTTTTGGTGACCCCCTACAATCTTAAAATTATAGTATATGGACTATAATTTAGTCATTTTTTGAGTAAGTGTATTATTATGACTCTAAATTTTTATATTATCCCATAGAACCATGATATTCTAAGGCAAATTTTTCCCATGTTTGCTTTTGTTTCAATGTTCTTGTTAGGTCTCTCTCTCTCTCTCTCTCTCTCTCTCTCTCTCTCTCTCTCTCTCTCTCTCTCTGTGTGTGTGTGTGTGTGTTTGCATGTGTGTATGTGTGTTTGTGTGTGTGTGGTGTTGGGTGTATGCATGTGTATGTGTGTGTAGGCCTGAAGTCAATATTGGATATCTCTCCTCAATGGCTCTCCACCTTTATTTTTTCAGACAAGGTTCCTAACTGAACTTGAAGCTCACAGGTTTGAGTAGCCTGGCTGGCAAATGAGATTCAGAAATCCCTATCTACTCCTCCCGAAGGCTGAGGTTATAGACATAGGTAGCTATGCTTGATTTTAGCATGGGTGCTGAGGATTGAAATTCAGATATTCATGGTGTAAGTTAGGCACTTAACCAACTGAGTCATTTCCCTATACCCATATTTAGTTTTGATAATTTTGACTCTTGTCCCTTTTGCTGCTTTCAACCTACATTTGCAAAATTGGCCCCACCTCCTACCTACTGAGGGTCAACAGTAAGCTTCTTCATTGGACTTAATGTCTGAAGGGGATTCTTTTCAAGGATCATGGGATGGTCTGGATTCACTGTCTCTGGGTATTTTGTTTGGCTATCTGCAAGCTTGCGCTTATTTGGAAACCTTCATTATGGGACTGAGAACTGCATCACCGGGAACACGAGCCCTTGGCGCTCCTGGAACCAGATTACCCCCCCCACACACACACACACACACACATTTTTTTTTTTTTATTTCAAGCTCCTAATTCTGCAGGACTATCCAATTAGGGGTTGTCTGCTAGGGTTGCTGAACAGAGCAAATGGTGACAGGAAGCATTCTGAGGTAATTCTAGCCTGCCTCACTTCCTCTCATCAAAGAAAGAAACTCTAAAATGTGATATAACAAAAGGCACCTTCCATTTGGGGCACTGAAGAGAAGCACTTGGGGCGTTGGCAAGCCATACAGAGTGAGGCATATTTTTAAATTTCATGGTAGATGGCAAATGGCAGAAATGAGAGTGGCCTTCAGGGGCAGTTAGTGTGAAATTCAGACTCCAAGGGGCCTACAGTACTGCGGATAGCGCATGGATGGTGCAGAAGCAGTTCAGAGTTCACGTGGGAAATTAATATAGTGGTTGTTGCATGACTAAAGAGACATCTAAAACTCATAACTGGAAAAGGCAAGGAAGTTATTAATTGCGTTTCCCTTTATACATAATGTAATTGTTTCACCATCTCAGATATGTTAAATTTTAGTGCTGCTGGTCCTGACTCAACTGAAATGCAAGGCATATGTAACAAGCTTTGAAACTGAAGCTCAGTTTTCATTGGCCACACCAGGTACAAGTCTTTAGTTTGAGGCATATTATCATTCCTTTACCAGTATACGATAAAGCACTCTCCTGTTAGCTTTCTCATTAGATATTCGCTGCAGAGCCAGGAGGGAGAGTATTATCAGCATTTTCTGCATGAGGGGAGGGAATCTCAGAACCTGTAAGAGTGACCTGAGATGACATGACTCTAACAGGTGGACCAGAAATAGAATGTCACCCTTTGGATCCTGGGTAACAGTCCAGTCAGTCTACTATTATTTCTTCAGTAAGATTTAGGGAGCAAATTTGTTTAAAATATACAGTTGAGTGCTTTAAAATTCCAAAGCCTTCGTTTCAATGTATATTGATTTATAAATTGGGTAGCTCCAAGCCACCGGAGGGGTAAGCTTCACAGAGGGGCATGAAAGGATGTAAGACAAAGTAAATGCTTGATTGATTGAAATGGAAAGCCCCCAGAGATTAGTTGATAGTTTGTAATTAGTAAATTCCCTTACTGATTGGTTAAAATTAAATTTCATTTTCCTATTTACACCATTGGAATCTGGTTTGCTGAAGTAGGAATCAAAGACACTGGAGCCCCCTTAGCCTAATGGCCTGCCACACATACTTTTTATGCACGTGTGTGTATGTGTGTGTGAGTGTGCATATTTGTGTGTAATACTGAAGGACAACCATAACGGACATCTTCAAAAACACTATCTTCCTCCTGTGAGGCAGGCTCTGTCATGATTAGGTACCCACCAACTAGGCAAGAGGGGATGACCAATCCCTAGGGATCTTCCTTTCTCTACCTTCACAACATTGCGATTACAAATATAGCTACCATATGTGGTGCTTTATTACTTGGGTTTGAGGAATCAAGCTCGGGTCTTCTTTCTCCAAGGCCAAGTGCTTGACTGACTGAACCATATCCTAACCATTCCCACTAGCTTTTTATTAAAGAATGAATTCAATATATTATCCTGATAATAACCAACTGATGCTATAATATTTAATAAAGCCATGATTCACAGTCAAAATAAATCTACGAATGCTGGTAGAATTTAGAATGATATAAATGGAAAAATCTCACAATTATATTTATAAATATCTGAAGTCCCTAACTGCTTGCATTTAGATTTGATATATATGTATACAGGAGGATATAATAAATTTATATGTTCATTTTTGATATTGGCAAATGATATTGTTAATATAATTTTGATGTCTATCACTAGTAAGTCCTGGAAGTAAATCTAATGTAGAAATTTAGCATTTTCTTATAAAGTTATAGCTGAAAAGAGTAAAGTACAATTTTTATGTGAATGTATAGTTTAATTTATTTTTCCCTTTTATTGAAAATGGAGCTGGGTGGTGGTGACACACATCTTTAATCCCAGTGATCGGGAGGCAGGAAGATCTCTGTGAGTTCGAGGCCAGCCTGGTCTACAGAACGAGTTCTAGGACAGGTTCCAAAGCTACAGAGAAACCCCGTCTTGAAAAAAAAAGAAAGAAAGAAAGAAAGAAAGAAAAAAGAAACTTTTCCCATATAATACATCCTGATTACAGTTCCCCATCCTTCTACTCCTCCCAGTTCCTCCCCACCTTTTCCTCCCTCCCATCTGGATCCACTCCCTTTCTGTCTCTCATTTGAAGAGAGCGGGCTTCCAAGAGATAACAGCCATACATGACAAAGTGAAAAATAATACGATGAAGCAAAAGATAACATATTGAAGTTAGACATGGCAACCCCACAGAAGAGTCCCAAGGGAAGGTACAATAACCAGAGATCCACTCATTTACACACTCAGGAGTCCCGTGAAAACATTAAACTGAGAGCTAACTATATATTCAGAAAACCTGGTGCAGACTCATGCAGGCCCTGTGCTTGCTGCTTCAGACTCTGAGTTCATAAGAGCTGTGCTCAGTTGATTCAGAGGGCCTTGTTTTCTTGGTGTCCTCCATCCCCACCTCCTCTTCCATGGGGGTTTCCTGTAGTGATACTTCATTTGTATTTTAATAAATAAAGCTTGCCTGGAGATCAGAGAATAAAACAGCACCACTGGTCAGTCTTACAACCCAGACAGTGGTAACACACACCTTTAATCCCAGTAGCCACACTAGTTTGCCATAGAAACCGAGCTGTGCATGTCTTTAATCCCAGTGGTGCAAACCTTAATCCCAGCCCTAGAGAGGATTATAAAACGGGAGGAGAGAGCTCACAGACACAGTCTCTTTCTGAGATTGCTGGAGGCAGGATCGCCATTTTGGACTGAGGTCGAGGTAAGAGTCAATGGCTGTCTGCTTTGCTTAATCATACTTCAATTTCTTGAGCTCTAAGGGGAGAGATTTTATGGAGACATCCCACTTAGAGCTGAGTGTTCCAAGGTCTGTCTGTCTGTCTCTTTGCCTTTCTCTCTCTCTCTCTCTCTCTCTCTCTCTCTCTCTCTCTCTCTCTCTCTCTCTCTCTCGTCTCTCTCTCATGTGTGATTGTGGTTCCCCGTATTTGTTCCTATGTGATGCAAGAGGAAGCTTCTCTGATGATGGCTGAACAAGGCACTGATCTATGTATGAGTGTAGCGGAATGCCATTGGGAGTCATTTTATTAAAACACAAGTAGTATTTGTTTTGACCCTAGGTTTCTGGGGTATCTGGTCTCTGATTCTTGGTAACTTAAGCAGTTTTGGGTATGGGTTTCATCTCATAGAGTGTGCCTAAAGTAAAATCAAATGTTGCTTGATTACTCCCATGAGTTTTGTGCCACCATTGTCCTAGCATATTTTGTAGGCAGGAAAGATTGTAGATCAAAGGTTTTGTGGCAGGGTTGGGGTTTACGTTTCTCTTTTGATAGCCTGAATAATATCTTCCCATTCCAAAGATACTAGAAGATGGGGTGAAATGTAGTCACTATGTAATCACCGTCTTGACCTGTCCTTGTCAATGAGTTGTATTAACGCTGTCTTCAGAAATAGCAGCTTGCTGTCAGTTTGTGGAAAGCAAACTATTGTCTTGGTAAGAGCCTGGGTGTTTGGGGGGGTTCCATGGGACCCCCTGGCCAACAACCTAATTGAATGTAACCCAGTCCCAGTACTAGAAGCTTCGTTTGGTAACAAGAGATGGTCAGTTGGGACTTCATCTCCCCAATTATTTGAAGACTTCTTTAGGATCGCCTTCATATAGTTTAGGAAGTTTCCACTCCACTAGGTTTCTATACCACACTTCAAATTCCGCAGTAGAGTTTTTTTTTTTTTTTTTTTTAACAATCTCTCTATCTAACCAAGGCTCGCCTGGAACTTGCTTGTAAACCAGGGTATCCTTGAAATTATGATGTAACCCAGTTTATGCTTGAATTTGTGATAATCCTATGTAGCACACTAAGCACACAAATTTTAAATGTATAGTTCAAAAAAATTTTATGTTTGTAAATGTCACCAAAATCAAGTATAGTCGTTTGCTGCCCCTTAGAGAGTTTTGTTTTCTCTTCGTAGTGAATACTTTCTCCTGAGGTAATAACTATTTTGTTTTCTATAATCATATATTCGTTTTGCTTGATTTAAGCTTTATTTAAATAGAATCCCACTGTGATTATTCTTTTATATATGGCTTCTTTTGCTTAATACATTATCTGTCGTATCCAGTTTTTTTTCTGTGCAATATTCTTGTGTATGGTAGGCCATATTTTAAACTTCATCTTTTGTTGATTGATTTTGATTTATTTCTAGGTTTATGATATTATAAATTACAGCTGATTTAGGCATCTTAAACCATATTATTGGTTCACAACACACTGGTTTCTTAGAACTAACTGCTAAATGTAGAATTGTTCTGGTATATTTAATTAATAATTCTTTGAGAAATGTCTTAATGAAGGAACTTTTGTCTGGACATCTTATAAGGAGACACTTTCTGAAGAAACAGTTAAAGATGAAAATTTGCCATGTTTTCTTGAAATTTTAGGTTCTCTGCCTGGCAGACATTTGAGAACATTTTACTTTGGCCAGTAAGCAGACTCTTCATGCTTATGGGAAGGGATTTATTTTCCTGGTGTCTGGTACATACTGTGCACATTAGGGACGAGGAGCCATTTACTTACAAGGTCTATCTTTTTTGGATAGTGACAAATTTATTGTCTTTTCTTGGGTAATATGATTCAAATGATAATAAAATAACAGGAAACCAGTTTAAAGAATTTTTCCTTGGGGTCAACTTGGAATGCATCTTTAGTTTTGAAAGTGAAGGTACACTTGCGATTTTATGCAATCGCCAAACTTGACTTTGGCAACTTAATTTTACATTATTTCAAAGGTAAAGATTTTTTTTAGCATCATATGTCTACTGGCAACATTTCCTAATGAAGTGTGATATGGAAAGGGTATGGGGAAAATTCCTGAGGTCTGGGAGGATGTGGAGGGGGTTGTAAATGAGGGTAAAACTGGGAAAGTGCTCAAAATGAGGAATAGAGTTCCTGGAAAAGACTCCAGTTCTCCCGAGGTGGTCTGACACTTAGCATGCTACCAGAGGGACCAGAAGGAGACCACCCTTAACTATTTTCACAGTACCATCTTATTTTAAAGTTTGTCCTTTTCCCCCCACTGTCTTTGTTTTTTTTTTAAAGCATTTAATCAGTGCTGAATGGTTAAAAAATGACATGGGGATATTTTAATGGACAATGACTTGATATACTACGCCTATAAATTTAAATTTTTCTGTATGTAGTTACAGAGGTATTAGAGATCCTCAGAGGCTCCATGAATCCTGAGTCAATTCCAGAATCCTTATTAAGGCTGCCAAGGTCAGCATCTTCTGGTGCTGAATGTTTCCCTAGCCTCAACCCTTGGCAGTCCACACGTGATGTCAGTAATATGGTTTTTCCGTCTCTCTTTTCCCTCTCCCCCTCCTTCTCCTTCTCCCCCTCTCTATCTCTACCTCTTTCTCTCTGTCCTCAGTGTTTGGTGTGTGTGTGTGTGTGTGTGTGTGTGTGTGTGTGTGTGTGTGTGTGATATGTATCCATGTTTGTATGGTGGTGTTCAGGTGAGTGAATGCATGTGGTAGGTGTACACATGTATATGCATGCATATGGAGTTTAGAGGTTGGCTTTGGGTGTCTTCCTCAATAAATCTCCATCTTATTTTTTGAGGTTGGGTTTACCACTGAACTTGAACCTCACTGATTGGCTAAGATGACTTGCCAGTGAATTCCAGAGATCTAGCTGTCTCCACTTCCCAGCACTGGCATTACACGAACACATCACTGCACCCAGCTTTTATGTGGATGCTGCGCATTTGAACTCAGGTTCTCATGCTCTTGCAGCAAGCACTTTACCAACTGAGCAATTTTCCTCTGGCCCTGGTTCATACTTCTTTATCCTGCAGCATCTTTTCCCTACCTAGTTTGTTGAATTCTCTTTTCTGTTAGTTACCTTCCTTTCCAAAGCCTCCTTTGGACCCCAAACTGGCTTAGGCAAACTACATCTGTGCTGCTTTTGTCCCTAGTATAGTTGCTTATGATACTGCATAAAAATTAACTTTTTATTTCTCGTACCAGAAAGTATGCTCTATTTCCATGGCCTGGTCACTAACTGGTCACTTGGTCGGTACTAATTAAAGATTGGCATTCATGTTTAGAAGAATATATCAGCTAGCTTAATTATTTCAGAGATATGGTCTCATGTAGTCCAAGATAATCTCAAATTTGATAATGTAGCAAAGACTGACCTTGAATTCCTGTTCCTTCTGATCCAGTCTCCTAAATGCTAGAATTACAGGCGTGTGCAGGCATGTAATTCTATATCTGGTCTTTTAGACCTTTGGTGTGTTCATATGTTTGGTAAACATTTTATTAACCTTAGGGATGGTTCTGGCACAGCTTTATGACCAGAGCTACAGGGAACAGATAATCACTACATGCCCTGAGACTTTACAGAGTTCATTTTGATACAGAGACAGGAGATGTCCACAAATAACAGTAATCTAAAGTACAAAGGGCTTGGTGCTATAATAGAGATGTAAATAAAGTACTGTGGATTTAAAAGAGAGAACGTCCCCTAATGTTTTGTTGTTGAGAAAATTAATGGGAAAAACTAGAAAGTGGCATTTGAGATAAAGAATTAAGGGCAGGTAAGACAGGAATAAGCAAAGATAAAAATCTTTCATGTATCTTGCAGCTTATTTGTGGCCTAAGAGAGTAGATACCGTGAGGTTGAAATGGGCAGTAGAACACGACGGGAGCTGTGTGAAGCCGCCCTGCTGGGGAAGCCCTTCAATACCAAGCTGATGAGTTTGCATTTGGTTCCCCCCCACCCCCTGTCAGGTGCAATAGCCTTAGAAATCTGGGGCAGTTTTTTTTTTTAAGTCTAGTGACATTAACAGAAATTCCCTTATGACTAATTTATGAATGACATGCCTTAGGATCTTTGAAGGAAACAGGAATAGATAATTTCTATGTCGAATAGTATAGAAAACCTCTTGGCCTATAGCTCTTTTCACATCATATCTGTTTTCAGTGAAAACTTATGTGAAGTAACAGATACAAGTGACCAATACATTCTAAGAAGCAGACATTGAAATTGCCAAGGGAAAAAACACTACCAAGGCAGAAATGCCTTAAAAATGCAGAAGAAATACATCAAATGTTGTTTGCTTAGGAACCATTTCCAAAACATTGCTGTCTGGAAAATTCTAGATACAGTATATGAATTGTACTGCTGGTAGTTATTACTTTTAAGGTAACTTTAGGATATTCCAGTTAAATATAACTCTATTCTTCTAAGCTCATTCTATCTACTTCCTCTATACGCAGTGAGTACTGCATTCCAGTCTGTTTTATGGCATCTGGTTTCTAGCCGTGTAAAGCCAGGCCTTGAATGCTGTAGGCCTCAATTATTACATTTTCATTGGTTTCTGGATACAGTTTGCACCAGAATAGTACAGAGCAGTAAGAATGCCGGATGAACAATAAGATTAACTAGTTTTGAGTCCTGGTTATACTGTTCACTAGACATATGGCCCTTGACAATTCTACCACCTCTCCTAAGACTTTTTCTTTTCCTCTCTAAGATGGAAATAGTGGTTCATGTTCTGTCTTTCTGAAGGGGTCTGAGTCCAGGATTACATACAAGTACTCTAAAAACCATGAATGGCTTTACCGAGAGTTGGGCTGCACTGGCTAGCTTTACACTCTATAATGCGATCCCATCTTACCTCTCTTACCTCACATTTCAATATTTCCCAGGACCTACCCCTTTCCAATACGAGCGCGCGCACGCGTGCACACACACACACACACACACACACACACACACACACACACACACAGTGTTCTACTCATCTGGAGTATTTTCTTCTCTCATTGCTGCTAAATTCAAGCAAAAATTTAGACACCAGTTCAATTTGCATCCTCCAATACCTATTGATTGCCATTTCGTTGGATTTTGACAATACCTAGTGATTGTCAATACTTGCCTTGTGAACTGCCTTTTATCCTTATCTCTTTCTTTTACATAAGGCTCACATTAAATCATTTTAATATCCTTAGCTGGTTCACTTAACACTTAGTAAATATTTATGAGACTCTTTTCTGTTTTTTTTCTGTATTCCTCACAGTACCAAGTTCAGAACACAACTTAGTTCATTTACTTCAAAATTCACATTCAGACTTTCTTTTTTAAAAAATATTTATTTATTATGTACACAATATTGTGTCTGCTTGTATGCCTGCAGGCCAGAAGAGGGCACCGCAGGCCAGAAGAGGGCACCAGACCTCATTGCAGATGGCTATGAGCCACCATGTGGTTGCTGGGAATTGAACTCAGGACCTTTGGAAGAACAGGCTATCCTCTTAACCGCTGAGCCAACTCTCCAGCCCACATTCAGACTTTCTTAAGAGAGACTCATGAACTCATCTTTTTCCAGGGCTTGGCGTATTCCCACTGTCAGCTCACTCTACCCCCACTTCTGTGATTCTATAGCAACCCTTAGAATATAAATGGTTATGACAACTCACTGAGATGATGAAAACATTTCATGCCCATGCTGCCCTGCACAGTAGTTATCCATTGTGCGTTTTGAGTGACTGAAATGTAGCTTAGTGCTATGAAGAATTGATTTTTTATTGATTTTTATTGAGCTCTACATTTTTCTCTGTTCCCTCCCTGCCTCTCCCCTCCCCCTTCAACCCTCCCCCAAGGTCCCCATGCTCCCAACTTACTCAGGAGATCTTGTCTTTTTTTTTTTTACTTTCTACTTACCATGTAGATTAGATCTATGTAAGTTTCTCTTAGTGTCTTCATTGTTGTCTAAGTTCTTTGGAATTGTGATTTGTGGGCTGGTTTTCTTTGCTTTATGTTTAAAAACCACTTATGAGTGAGCACATATGATACTTGCCTTTCTGTGTCTGGGTTACCTCACTCAAAATGATGTTTCCTAGCTCCATCCATTTTCCTGCAAAATTCAAGGTGTCGTTATTTTTTTTCTTCTGTGTAGTACTCCCATGTATAAATGTACCACATTTTCCTTATCCATTCTTCAGTCGAGGGGCATTTAGGTTGTTTCCAGGTTCTGACTATGACAAACAAAGCTGCTATGAACATAGTTGAGCTCATGTTCTTGTGGCACGATTGAGCATCCTTTGGATATATACCCAAAAGTGGTATTGCTGGGTCTTGAGGAAAGTTGTTTCCTAATTTTCTGAGGAATCACCACACTGACATCCAAAGGGGCTATACCAGCTTACACACTCACCAGCAATGCAGAAGCGAAGACCTGATTTTTAAGTTGGTGCTGAAGCTTAAACTTGGGGCCCCACACCTTACCTTTCACTGAGCTACATTCAAAACATCTTGATTTAATTTTAAAAAGCATGTGTAGCTACTGTATTGGACAAGTGGCTTTCCAGTTTTTTCTAACCTTTCTAACCTTGATCATCACACTATGAAAAATACATTTTAGATTGTAATCTAGTTTATATAAATGTAAGCAGAATCAGCCAATTCCCTCTGTGATATTTAATTTCACTTCTTGTTTGTGTGTGGGGCTTGTGTGTTATATGCTTGTCTGTACATGTGCGTATAGAGATATGGAGGATGTTTGATGTCTTGTTCTATTGCTGCCTGCCTTATTCTCTTGGAACAGGGTCTGTAGTTTAACTTGAACTTTAATCTTTTGCCTAGATTGGCCAGCCAGTGAGCTCCTGGGATCTGCCTATCTTTCCACAACTGCCTCCCCCAACTACCATAGCCCAAAACTGAGATTACAGCAAGCAAGACCATGCCTTGCTTTATTTTTGTTGTTATAGTGTTAGGGACTCAAACTTTATTGCTTTTACCCACTGAGCCATCTCTCCAACTCTCAATTTTATTTATTTATTTTTCAAGTGGAAAGCAGGAAAAGGAGATTGATTCAATGTGGCCACACTGGGAAGAGGGAAAAAGACATTCACCAAACACACAAGTCTGTCTTTGAGGGCCTAAAGTAAGATCAAAGTTTTATTTGAGGTCATGGATATGCATGTCTAATCAATCCTTGTCAAGGTGTGGCCATGTCCACCGAAAGCACTGACTACATCACACTATGTAGATTTCATAACCCTTGATGAAGTATGACCTGAGGGTTTGAAAAATACATCATACATTTTAAAGTAGAGTCTGAGGTCCAAAGAAGTGCAGTGGATCCTCCAAGGTCACAGGTTAAGTGAAATGGCAGCATGAGGGTTCAGCTTACATTTTGGAGTTTCTAGCCTAGGACCATTTCCAACAGAACTTCCTTCTCTTTACCATGGCAGGTATGGAAAATCCCAGAGAATCATAGATGAGGATCAGAAAACCAGTTAGCATGCCATTTGACTGGACAGTGTCCGTTTCATTTTTCTGCATGAATCATGAGCTCGGTTTTTGAGGATTACAACTGTGCTAGCTTGGTTTGACTTGTCCAGTGTTACTGGTATAATGGAGCATGGAGGTGGGATACTTTTAACCCACTGCATGTGGCAGCGACTGAGTGGATGGAGAAAGCGTGAAGAATCAAGGTCTTCTCACCTCCATTGTGGAAGAGGGGCCTCAGGTCTTACATTATATGGCCACTACATATTGTTCTGCATCCATGTATCCAGTGTGCTGCCCTCTTCTCAGCAAACATACATGGTGCTATGGCCAGAGCTACACTCATCTTTGTTCAGTTTAAAATTTTCTAACTTCTTGATTGTTAGACCCGGAAGAGTCAGACACAAGGAAGGAAATAAATGAAGAGGGGCAGGACCTTTGCCGAAGTCAGCAGAGACTAGGGGAGACCAGAGCAATAAATAAACCCAGGCAGAAGGAAATGAAGGCACATTCTGCCATGTGCCAGAATTTTGGTGTTCTGGATTTTTCTTCTGACTTCTAGGCCTTTTTAATTAACCTGCCATCTACTGTGCTTCTTTTCAAAATTCCTTTGTAGGTGGGCTTCTCCTTCCCTTTTGAAATTTGGCACCATGCCTACGAGTCTAAACTGTTGTGGTTTCTCCACTCTTATCACCCACCCACCCACTCCTGTATTTTCTGTCAACATCTCATCACTCACACTTGAAAGCTACAAATTATTTTTTAGTCTCTCGATTTCACCTGCCCCACCCTACACCGAGTTGCTTGCCAAGTCCACTCAGTGCTTCCTCAACCAGGAAGTTCCTCCCTTCCCCACTACAGCTTCTATCTTATTGTCATTGTTGTGAGTGTGCTATATGAGAAACAGATGGACATGTTTATGTCTTTCAACAAAATCAGAATTTATTGAACAACAACAAATTCGTAAGTTATACTGGTAGCTTGCTGGCTACAGTTTGCCAAGTAGCCCTGGTTTTATTATAATATTAATTACTAATATTAAATCTCAGAGCATACATTACACAACAAGTGGTAATTCTATTTTTATGTATGAAGGTTATAGGATAGCTACAGAAGTATTGAAAAGGCTGGAGCAGAGTTCAAGGGCTTCAAAAAGTTCTCACTGGAGACAGGTAGAGATCCAGTGCACATGCAAAGAACATCCCTTCAGTGGTAAGATCAGGTACCCAGTTGGCAAGCTGCTAAAGTTGACTTGTAGGGCTGCAGGGTTGAGCTGCAGGGGTTGCAGGCTGGACTAAGTTGAACCATAGAGACAAGGTCTAATAGATGGATTAACAGAGTTATGGACAGCAATGTGAGTAGCTGTAGGGACCAAGCTGAGCTGAAGCCCAGGGGACAGTCACAAGTACCTGCTAGTACCTTGACAAACATCCCAGGTGATCAGTGGTCTGCATCACTAGAGGCTGTTGTCATAGCAGTACTAGGTGTCCTTCAGGGTCTAGATGCAGGTCTTGCACCTGTTGCCTGTCTGGTGAGTTTGATAAGTTTTGGGTCTTTTATTTCTGGTATACTTTTAATATGCCCGTGTGTTCATATAGCCCCAGCTTCCCAGTTTGTAAGTACTACATATGTGCTCTTAAACTTGAGATGGTCCATCCACACCCTAGTTGGCCTTGTGTCCTTTCTTTTTCTTACCTTCTACCATACTTTATATGCTCTACATCCTGCTATTAGCTGATTCCAGAACCATCTTCCCTTGTAGATTCAAAAAACCTTCGAAAGACTATTGCTGTATCTCACTGATTAGCTTTTCTTCATGCCCAGCACATAGAAGGCACCCTGTAGAGTTTATAGAATGAACTGTGTGTATGTGTTTTCTCCTGTGAATGCTTTGATTTTGAAGATGTGACCTAGCAGTATGTTAAATATGCATGCATTGCTGAGGAGGCTGATTGGAGCCAACAGTCCCTGCTTGCAGTTAGAAAAAGGAACCTGCAAGGAGTTAACCTCTATCACAAATCCCTCCTGGCCCTGAGACTCTGTAGCCTTTTTCGAGAGCTTGTGGTATTTCTTTCTTTAGCACAAGGTTCACAGTATCTTGGAGCCTTCTTTTGTAAGGGTCTTTGTTAAACTGTAGTAAAAGACATCTTGTTTTTCAAGGCAATCTTCTTTTTTCATTTACTTGTGATTTTCCAAAACAACCCTGCAAAAATATAGCCATTCCCTGGGAAAAGTATGACATCAGCAAAAATGGCAGAACAAGGGCTTTTGAAAATTCTCTCCTTAATGACAATGGAACAACAACAATATCAACAAAAACTCCGAAAACAAGGCAGCAGATGTCAGTCAATGTGTTCAGAATTCTGGAAACGAAAGACTTGCACCAATTCAGGGTCCATGCAACCAAGAAAACCAACAACATATTGGGAAGAGGAACTTTGTGGTAGTTCTTGTCTGGCCCCGTCTTTGGCCTTGTACTTTGTAGCTAGAATATCCTTGAAAATCAACAGTTTAGTCCCAGAAACGCCAGCTGCCTCGCTAAAGAACTATCCCCATGTCCTCTGTCTAGTCCTTCCTTGGAAGGCCCCACTTAGAAGTCTTATTTACTTGACCTCATCTCTGGGTTGCAGAAAGCCTTTTACCCAGAGTGTTGTTTTTTAAACCATTAGACACAATTAATTTTTCAGTTGCTGGAAGCAGTAGATAACCTTTTCAGCTAACTAACCAGAAAGCTTCCAAGGAAAAACAGAGGGCTGAGATACCTTGGGGATTTCTAAAAGCTTAAGATAGTCCTGAGAATCTAGAAAACACATGTATACTCAGGGCTGTTACATTCCCAAGGCTGTATGCATTTTCAGGACACATTTTTCTCATTCTTGAGCTTTACACAAGCAGAAAATAGAAGACGGAGAGATCTCCTGACTGGGTTGGAGGTGAAGACATACCCTAACATATGTATAGCTTCCCCTTGGTCAAGGATGGGAGGCACTTTGCGCCCTGGACTTAAAGGAAATCCTGGTTTAATCATTAAGCTAATCCAGTAGAGACGTCAGTACAAAAATTATTCCAACAAGGTGGAGTTTATTTTCCCTTAGACCTACTAGCAGTTAATTTTGGTCAACCAAATGGCATGTTTGTATCCTCACCTGGAAACAGCCTGAAAGAGCAGGATAAGCTTGGTATCGTGTTAAACATGAAGGGCTAGCCAAGTGGAGTTGGTGGAGTGAGGTGAGTTAAAGGGTTTGCTGGTAGTCCGAGGCAACTGTGTCAGAAATGAGATTATTTTGTCACTACCTCAAGCACTTCTCAGGTGGCTTTTTCCTCTGTCTGAGTACTCCTGGTGTTGGTCCTATTTTTCCTTTCCCATGTGCACTTAGAGATAGAAACTCTGGGCCCCTTCTGCCTTTTCTGCTAAACTCATCTTCTGTTTGTTCTATATGCGCAGCCTTGGCTCAGGATTTACTGCGGCAGACATGCTGCATTCTGGGAGTCTGTCTTCTGAGAGGAGAAAGGATACAAATAGAAGCTATAATGACCTTCTTGCAGGCCTAGCACAGCTTGAGAATGGGTGAAGAGCCAGAGTCAAATTCTTTGGCTACCATTTTATTCGGAGCCATCCTAAATGAAGCAGGGCAGTTGCCGTGGACTCTAAAAGGGCTGCGCTAAAGTGACCAGATAGCTGGCCGGTGACTCATTGTGGCAGAGTTGGCAATCCTTTCCTTTGGGCCATACTAAAAACAGATCCAAGGCTTCCATGCATCCACGCTGTGCATTGATACAGTGTCCCCTGTCCTCACTCTTGCCTGGGTGTCCAAGAAGCTCTCATTTCCCCATGCTCCTCTCAAGGTCCTTAAAAAAAAGTCTCTCTCTTTCTGTGGAAGAACACTGGCTGTTCATCTCCACCTGGTTGTTCCTGCCTGTAACGGGCTAAGGGTGAGGCAGAGAGGTACACCATGTGATTTACCCTGCCTCCGTCACCCACCAGCCCCTGGGAAGGGCTTGACCTGAATGATCATTTTTAGCCTGGTATTTCCTGTGTGGGGGCCAGGGCCTGAGGCCAGAGGCAGAGAGGTTAAGAGGGCACAGGTTCTCTGGCAGAATGCTCTCTGGGGAATGAGATAGCCGTCTCGTGGCTAAGTTCTTTAGGTTTGAAACACTACAGAGACTGTAATCTTAGTAATGAAAACAAACCAACGGAGAAAGGCTACTTACATTCCTGAAAGCTGAGAATTCTATAATGTTTCAAGAAAATACTCTTACTTAACTATGTTTCTAAAAGTGCTTGCATGGATTGTGACTTCAAACTCCAACAAAATGTGCTAAGCAGAGACACCTGCCTTCAGGCTTGGCAAGGTCTCCTTTCTCCTTTGGAGTATTTATTTCTGCGAAGACAGCACTATTCTGATTTAGAAAACAAAAGGCAAAGAATCTGACCTTTCAAGTGACTTCAGCATACCCCACAGGGCCAGTGCGACTCGCACAGGAAAATCCACCCAAGGGACGCTTAGGGACTGCTTTGGGAGGGTCCTTGTAGCTACTTGTAGCTGAACAAAAGGGTCCCTATTCTCTCCTAGTTTCCTTTTGGGGAGGGGCTGGGAGCTTTCAAAAGCCGCGAGATGGGATGTCTTTACTTTGGGCTCACAGTGCATTTTCTCATGCAAATAGAACCATAAATTGTGAACTATAGCTATCAATTTATGTTTTTCTGGTTACAGATTAAAACAGATTTTGACATGCTGTCTTAGGAACCTGTTCACCACCTATATTATTACTATTGCCTCAGAAGAAAATTACTTAAAAACAGTTTGGAGGCAGGACCTCTCCAAGTCTGATTCAAGTCAGTCTTGAATCTTTTAGCCCACATGTTCCTCCCTCCTGCAGAAGTGACTGTGAACTTGTACCTCTCAGATCACAGAGTTGTAAGTTCTCACAGTAGAGCCTGAGAACAGATGGGATTTAGCTTGTTTTCACTTGGTTGAGAGATGACTGTAGCCGAATGTAATAGGAAAACTGGCTTTTACTATTCACATCCACCACTCAGCACCTCTGAAAGCATATTGGTCTGGAGGGGTGGATTCTCAACACACCAGTTCCTTAGCAACATCAGCTGTGTCTCTGCTGATTTAATTTAATTTTACAGTGTCCGTCTGCTTGAGGTCAGGGTCCAATCCCATAGGTTAAGATTTCAGTCTCGCACAACTGCCCACAGGAGCTATCAGTTGTGACCTCTTCTTTTGACTAACTGGCAATAAAGTGCAGTTCCTCTGACCACTGTCTTGCATTCCTCCCCGCTTGTGGATTAATCATTTGCAAGGGTTGCTCACAGAGCTCAGGAAAGTACTTACTGATATTTCCCCGTTTATTATTTTAAAAAACATTGCAAAGGATGCAGATAAATAGCTAGACAGAAGATATGTATGGAAGTGGGAGAGGCAAGAAGCTTCTGTTTCCTCTGCAGGTTCCATTACGTGTTTAACATAACCAGACCTCCCCAAACACTGGTGCTCAGGAATTTTTTATGGAAGCTTCATCATGTAAGCAGGAGCTATTTTTGACTCGGGCTCTAGCCTCTCTCCCCTTCCTGCAGGATGGGAGTTGGAATGAAACTTCCATGCTTATAATCGCTGCATAGTCTTCCAGGTGACTGGACCCATCTGAGTGCTTACCAAGAATGATTAAATTATTAAAAATGAAGACACTCTTATTACCCATGAAATTCTAAGGTATTAAGATCTCCATGTCTGGAACTGGGGTCGGAGACCAAATAATAGAACAAGAAAAGAGATGCATCTGACATCCCGGTGCTCAGGAAATTACAGGGATTTTCAAAGCTGTGTGCCAGAAAATGGGGGCAGTGAGCAAATATATAGTTCTTTTTATATCGCAACAACACAATGCTCATTTGTGAATCCCAAGAACAGGTTCTATTTATGATCAGCCTCAAGAGCTTTCTTTGTGGGAGCCATATGTATGATGGAAAATAAAAGCACGTTAAAACGATCTAGTCTTCTAGCTACAATGTTATCATCCCAACAATTGTATGTTCTCGGGGCGTGTCACAGCCTCCTCCAAGGCCTTGGCTGCTAGAAACCTCACCATATAAACCCCATAGTATTCCCTGAGAACAGACAGGAGCCAAGCGTGCCAGCATAACTGTCTTACCTTGGTCTGCTTTTGTGGGGAGAAGCTAGATAAGTGGGTGCTTATGAAGGAGGCCTGTGAAAGGAGTTTTCAAACAATTCTGGGCATGTGGCTTTTCAAACATCATTTTAAATGGAACCATGAGAAATAGGTCAAATGAAATATGAAGGGCTGAGGATGTGGCTCAGTAAAATCTTGCTATCTACCCATTTATTTAAATATTGAAATACTCCTTTAGAGTCAAGCTGATGACCTTTTAACTTCAGGGCAAAGGTAGAAATCGGCGAATCACAGGAGTAAGCCCTAGCTATGAGATTATGTTTACATTCGTTCATTTTTCCTTTAGTTATGTCCAAGTATGAAAACCAGATTACTATTTTCACTGACTACCTAGAAGAATTCCCGGATACAGACGAGCTGGTATGGATCTTGGGAAAGCAGCATCTTCTTAAGACAGGTAAGTTTGGCGGCACTGATCAGGGAGGCCCCAGCTAAAGCGGGTGCCAGGGGTGCCTGGGGTTAAGGGCGCCTCATTTTCCTTCTAGGGTTGACTAAACATTGTCTTGCTAAGGGCTAATACTACATCACTTGTTAAGCATAGTTCCTTCTAAGGCCCCAAGAGGCCTTAGCCAAACATTTACAAAGGATTTTGTTGGCATGATTTACAAAAGCAGTATATTTTTATTCTTTTCTGTAAGGAAGTTCCGGTCCCATTCCTGAAGACTTTGGGACTCAAAAACAAATGCAATCATTCATAGTAATTATTACTAAGCAGTATCTAGTCATCGGGCTCTATATTTCTTATTCTTATCATGTCTTTGTGCTTCTAGACAAAACACCTGGGAACTTCCACATAAGCCACGGCTGTCAGAAACAATATCAGACACAAGAAACCTTCTGCTTTAGATCTTCTTGTGATGACTGCAGTGCCCTAGTTAGTTGATTCTGGTTCTGTATATAACTTCTAGTTACTTGTAGTAGATGGAAAGGAGGCTTGAGCTTTCCCACTTATCACACGCATTCTTTTTTTTTTTTTTCGAGACAGGGTTTCTCTGTGGCTTTGGAGCCTGTCCTGGAACTAGCTCTGTAGACCAGGCTGGTCTCGAACTCACAGAGATCCGCCTGCCTCTGCCTCCCAAGTGCTGGGATTAAAGGCGTGCGCCACCATCGCCCGGCTACTTATCACACTCATTCTTAAAGGATAGAGAAGGCCTAGTGCCTGAGATGGGAAAGGGGCAGCTCTGGGATGTGTTACTTCCCAAGGGGAGATCTACAGAAGCCCTTAGCATAGCGTAAAGGATAGGAGGAAGCTGATCAAAGGGCAGGCGAAGAAGTTAGGCCTTGCCCTTTTCTGCGCCAGTGTTTTATTGGAAAATTGTGAACAGTGGAGAGATCACAAAGCTGGCCATTGTGAGACTTTAGCTTCATAACCCAATGGTTCTCAACCTGCGGGTCATGACCCCTTTGGAGGATAAATGATCTTTTCATAGGGTACACATATCAGATATCCTGGATACCAGATATTTACATTATGGTTCATGGTTCATAACAGTAACAAAATTACAGTTATGAAGTAACAATGAAATAATTTTATGGCTGGGGGTCACCACAGCATGAGGTCGCAGCACTAGAAAAGTTGAGAACCATTGCGCCCATTTGGGAGACTTTGAAAAGGGACTTTCTCTCTCTAAACTGTCCCTTCCTTCTCCAGGACTTCCAGTGAAGGGTTGGGGAGGACCTTTTATAGTTCTACTTTCCAAACAACAGGAAAAATCTAGGATGTGGAGTATGCCCTTATTCAGATATTAAATTTGCAAATGTCTTCCCTCCCTTCTTTTTCTTGAGAAGGGTTTTATTCCATAGCTCAAGCTTACCTGGAACTCTAGAACTCACTATGTAGACCAGGCTGACCTCAAATCCACAGCCATCCTCCTGCTTCGGCCTTCCAAGTGCTAGGATCACGGGCATTTGGCACTATGCCTGGCTGGGAAAGACCTTGCAAATTGAATATTTTGCTGAATTCCTCCCTAGCATAGAGCCAAGCTGGAAGCTATAGGGGCTGAAGAGGCAAGAATGATCTGTGTGAACGTTTAAAGGGTCAGGCATATAAAAATAGCAACATTTGGCATAGACTTACAACATACTAGATATCAACTAAGTGCTTTATAAATGTGTATATATATGTGTGTATGTATATTTTGACTTTATGTGAATTATCTTCTTGAATATGCATATCCTTAATGAAGTAGGTATTGCTACTCCTAATTTTATAGATGAGAAAACAGAAGCTCAGAAACATTGAGTGATCAATTTCTATATACAGTAAGTAGCAGACCCAAGTTAAGTCTCACCCTGCTACAAGGTTCCAATATGTAGCTCAAGCTGGCCTTGACTTTGAAATTCTCCTGCCTTAGACTCTTTTGTACTAGGATTAGAAGAATGTGTCACTATACTCTTGGGTTGAGGATATAGCTCACTTGGTAGAATACCTAGCATGTACCAAGTGTTGGATTCAATCCCCAGGACCCTGGGGCTGGTGGCCATGCCTGTTTGCTTAGCACTAGAAAGTTAGAGACAGAATGCTGGTTGTGGTGGCACACACCAGTAGGATTTGCTGAAGGAGGCAGAGGCAGGAGGATCACGAGTTCGAGGCCAGCCTGGGCTACACATTTTTTAAAAAAAGAAAAAAGAAAGATAGCAACAAAAGAATCAGAAATTTACCATCATCCTCAGAAATTTTGAAGCCATTGTAGGGTACATGAGCCCCTGTTGGGGGTGGTGCTTAAAAAGACAAGACAAGAGAACTCAACATTTTTTAAACTTTATTTATTTAGTTTATGTATATAGGTATTTTGCCTATATTCAGGTCTGTGTACCAGGAGGCCAGACGATGGCATTAGATGCCCTGAAATGGAGCTACAGATGGTTGTAAGCCACCATGTGGGTGCTGGAAATTGAGACCAGGTTTCCTAGAAGAGCATAACCACTGAGCTGTTTTTCAAAGTCCAAGAACTCTTACTCTGGAACATTGTCCATCTCTCAAAATGGGGGCTAAGTGCTGGGGACAAAGAAATACATACAACTCTAATTTTTGATTTGTTCCAAAAGATGGAATTAGAAACTATCAGTAAAATTTAAATTTCCCTTCTGCTTTTGAAAACACAATGACTATAAATTCTATACTAAATTCACATATGCATATATGACATTAAGAGAGAGAGACGACTAGAGAAGACAGAGCCATACCCAAGTACAGGAGGAAATGCAGAAGCCATAATTGTAGTGATTGAAGCGAATTTGCACCATAGAACGCAAAATAAGCTTTGGAAAGGTATGCAAGGTATTTGTGATATTATCCATTCACTTACATGAAAATAGGGCACTAGATACTATGGATAAAGTTCCTATGCAGTTAGTAGGAGCATTTCTGTTTTAGTTAAATGTATGCATTTGTACCCCTTTTCCTACACATGAAGCTCTTCCAAACATATGAACTCCTAGTTTTAGATAATAGGCGATGGACACTGATACTATCATCCTTTAGGCTAGAGACAGTTGCCTTAGTGGATTATAGAAGATACTTGCTTTTCCTATTTCTTGTCGTTTAGGCATGACCTCAGTGCTAATACCTTTCAGGATCCTGAAAATCTTTGAGAAGGAGACAGGAAGTATCTCATATCATTAGAAGAACCTGTAGAATAGCTCTGGTGAAAATGAAGGTAAAGAGAAGTATTGAAATTAGTAGGCTCAAATGGTATTAGGTTTCCTGTGAATTCCCCTAGTTCTATAACAATCAACTTGATTGGCTATCTGAAAGTAAGCTTGCTGCTGACGTAGAAGTCAAATGTAGGCATTTTTTAAGATGGGATATGATGATTTAATTTTAATTTCACATTTAATTACAGAAAAATCTAAGCTGTTGTCTGATATAAGTGCTCGTCTATGGTTTACATACAGAAGGAAATTTTCACCGATTGGTAGGTATATCATTTGTTGTGCTGTGCTTTCCTTCTTGTAGATAGCTTGCTTGAGGTTATCAATGACATCACAGAAACCTCAGAATTAACAGCTCACTGTGGCAAAGAATTTGATTTAGGGGAGCAGGTAAGTTTAACATTTCATCCCAAAATGTCATTGTGGAAGTAGCCCATCACGTGTGGTTCCATGGTGTTGTAGTGTTAAACCAGTAGTAATTTTGGCCCACCTTTAAGTGTTCATGCAACAGATGGTATTTAAAGAATCAAATAAGCTTTCACTGGGTAATATCTAACTATTAAATTGCCTTTCACTGCCATATGGTGCTATTTGACCATAAAAAAGGCTTAGGCCCTGAAGGAAAGAAAATAGTTCCTCCTATTATTTTCTCGTGAAATGAAAGCACTTTGATATTCAGAGACAAATTGAGACAGATTTCCTTAGAATTCCTAGCTGCCATCTAGGGAAAAAGAAAAGGATAGTTTGATAATTAAAAGGATTTGTAAAGCATTTGTGAGCAGTGTAGCCATGCCTTAGTAGCATGGAAAGCTAGGGAAAGAGTCCTATAAGTGGTGGAAGTTACTTTCCTAAAGAACAGCTTGTCAGACCAAGGTTGGACCTAGTAATAGGAGTGAAATTAACCTTTCTGTGCTGGGCCCAAACTGAAGTCCACCCAAACATTTTCTTTGCTTTTTAAGTAGTAGTATTACAGCAGACTAATCTTTAGTATTCTCGGGTTCTAAACTGCTAATGTTCACTGGGGGAAGAGACCTTTGCAAAGCTGGACAATTCTTTAGTCAACTCTGACAGTGTTTAGAAAGAGCTGATCTGTTCTTTTGAGGGCCTCACCCTACCTTTCCTGCACTAATATAACGTCAATCCTAGCGTTAGTAATAGCCCAAGGGCGCTCCTCCAGCTCCGAAATCTATCTACACTCCCTTGGTCTTGACATGGCAGTGCCCCTCCACTTCCTACAACAAAGGGGTTGGGATGCAGGAGAATAGCTTGGCCCACCTGTTGCACAAGAGTGCTCACTTCTTCGGAACTAGACTTCTGGGATCATACCTTCAGAAGACTTCTGCTTCTGAGGTGGAAAAGAAAATCAAGTTATCTGATTATGTTGGGCCTTTTGAATAGGACCCTAGTAGACCTCATCCTGTACACATGTTTGACTTTTACTTTATATCAAATCTCCTTCAAATGACACCCATTGTCTCATTTATTAACTGACTTTATATTTTTTAAAGATGTAATACATTTGTAACGTATTAATAGAATTTTATATAAGACCATACTCACGATACCAAGTATCCTTTGTGGGTTCTATAACTGTGAAATATTTTCTCATTTATTCTTATAATGTCCACCGATAATAGGTAGAGTATATGCTATTATCTTCAACGTATAGCTGAGATTTAGCTTGTATTGGTCTTCTGCCTAATCTAGGGTTCTTTCATTTATTTGTTGTTGTAGTAAACTTCATTAAATACATTTGGACTAGTCAAGAGCCTTTCATATGTCTTTGATCATTTTGATGTCCACCCTCGGTGGTAGTATTTGTGCTTTAGTCAAGGTAATCTCCTTGATGATAGTTACCTGTGATAGTTACTTGCCAAAATAGCATGCATACTCTGAAGTCTTCAAGCAAGAAACCCAAGGGGGCTTGCTTAGTTATTTGTTTGCTTTGTCTTTGACTGTAGACTCTGTTTCCTTTGATTCAGCATTATCTTTACAAGTTCCACTCCTATATTCAAATCCCACATGAGCTCTAAATACATTGTCTCTCTTTTCAGAATTCGTGTATATGTATATGTGTTTGTAGTTTCAAGCATGCTGATGATCGCGAAAAGATTAATTTAAGAAACACATTTTCATGCCCATCCATTTTGCCAACAGGGGGAACAGGTCCTTCATCTGATGCTGGCTGGGGATGTATGCTACGCTGTGGACAGATGATGCTGGCCCAAGCCCTTATCTGTAGACACTTGGGAAGGGGTGAGTTCCATTTGGTCTACAAATGGTTTCTGAGACATCTGCCATATCACTTGCTGCTGGGCTTTAAGAACATTCAGTAACGAGACTGCAGATCCTAAATTGCCTTGTAACAGCTCAAGTGTTGGGCTGAAAAGTCAACCAAGCCCATCATGAGAAGGAACTAGCTGATACTTCCTTATGACTCACCAAGCAAGAGTTATTTCCAGGGACAGAACTAACCTGGGGCAGATGTGTCATTTAAAATTTCCATTTTTACTGCTGTTTGAATGGGTCCTGAAAATGTCAGATTAAAAAAAAGCTGTGACCCTAAACTGGGCATGGTGGCAACCCTGTCTGTGCTCAGGAGGCAGTGGTAGGCCGATCTCTGTGAGTTTGAGGCCAGCCTGGTCTATCAGAGAATTTCATGACAGCCAAAACTTCCTAGAGAGACCCTGTCTCAAAACACAAACCAAACCAAATGAAAAGCTGTGGCCATGGTGGCTCACACCTAAAGTCCTCCCACTCAGAAGGCTGAGGTAAGAGAGCTGCTGTGAGTTTGAGGCTAGCCTTGCCTGCATACTAAGTTTCCAACCAGCCTGGACCACAGAGCAAGACGCTGTTTCAATAAACAAAACAAAACAAACAACCAAAACAAAATGAGAAGATAACAAAGAAAACAGGAAGAAGGGTGTGGTGATTAGTCTGTTTCTGAACTCTTTTTAAAATACCCATGTAGCTCAGGATATAAATGACCTAAAGGAAGTGCTTAATGAGGAAGCCAGTACTATTTTGGTTTTGGTTCCCTGCGTATGTCCATTTGATAATGAATAAATCCCTAAATTAGCTTTCTCAGGAGGCAGCTTCACTATTTAAGAACCTTCTGGTTATTCTTATTTTCTCTGTGACATATGCATGCTTCTTCATGGACCTCTGGAGGATGGTCTTAGATGGACACCAGAGTAAAAGTCCAGTTTCCCATGCTACCAAGCTGCTGAGCTTGCTGGCTGTTGTTAATCTCACTGTGCAGACTCACAAGTCCTGTGGCAGCTTTTAGAGAGGATCTGCAAAGTGCTGGGGGAGGTTTTCCAGCTCCTTGCCTTCCTGCTGGGATTGTTTTCTCTGTGTACTGTCATCATTTCTAGCCCACAGACAAGAAAACTGGGGCTCATGGCAGCGAGGTGATTTGCCCAAGGGCAAGCAGCTTAGATGTGAGATTAAAATGCTTATACTTTGATTCTGTGTCCAGCAAGTATACTACACATACTTCTTAAGCTAGACTTATTATTGTTTTAAGGGATAAATCTGCATTTTGTTAGCATATATCAATTGTACAAAGTAGTAGATTTTATTGTGACATTTCCATACATTGTATTTTGACTATAGTTTCTCTATTGCCATTTCTTTTTTAAAAAAATTGTTTTTAGTTTTTAATATTATGTTTGTATGTATGTATGTGGATTTGCATATGTGTGCATGAATGTAGTGCCTACAGAGACTAAAAGTGGGTGTTGATGCCCTGGAACTCCAGTTACAGATGGTTGTGAGCTATCTGACTTGTGTTCTGGAGACTAAACTTCTGTCTTTCACAAAAGCAGCATAGTGCCCTTAACCACCATCTCTCTAGACCCTCTATTGCCATTCCTTATCCCTCCTTCCCTCCTCCTTTGTCCCCTCTTACTGTCCCCCATAATCCCTCTTTCATTTTCATGCTTCACTTTCTTCTCCCTAGATTCCACATATGAGAGAAAACTTGCAATACTTATCATTGTGAGATTGGCTTAATTTTATTTCCCAGTTGCATCCTTACTAGTTATTTTTATTACTTATTTACTGTGTGTGTGTGCGTGTGCATGTGTGTGTGTGTGTGTGTGTGTGTGTGTGTGTGTGTGTGTGTGTGCGTGCATGCTCTCTGTACCACAGTGTGCTTGTGGAGATCAGTTGTCTCAACCATGAAGCTCCTGGATACCAAACTCAGGTCATTGGACTTGGAACCAAGCACATTCAGCTGCTGAACTTTCTTGCTACCCCTTTTAATTTGTTTTTTAAAAACTTGAAGGTGAGTTAGTTCTGAAAGTGAATTCTTGAAGTAGGGGACTTGATGGAAAAATCTGCACAGTTATCAGTTACTGTTGCTTAGCAGAAAAGCAAATAGCAGGGAGGATTTGGATAGAGCTTGTAGTTAAAGTAAATTAGAAGAGGTAATTTTGTAAGGATTTTGGGTTCTTTCTTATTCAGTCACTTTACAATTAAGATGAGGTATTCATGTGACAGTCATCAAAAAGTATTTGGTGGCCCTTAGCTACCCATTAATCAAGATTTCCCCAGAACCAGATAGTTGAGTAGCTATTGAAATAAGTTGGCTGTGGTTTGTCCTAGTGGATATGATAGAGTTGAAGCTTAAGACTTTGGGTTCAGAGAAACTAGAAGCAGAAGGGAGCTGAGGGATCCAAAGATGATCCTGTAGACTCATGTACATGGCCAAAGTCATTAATTCAGGCCTTAGTTGTTAGACAGGGTCTCTCACTGAACCTGGAGCTTCCTGACCTGGCTAGACTGGCTGGTCAGTAAGCCCTGGAGATCCTCCTGTCTCTCTCCCCAGCACTGCGTTATGGTGCATACTACTCCTGCACTGAGCTGTTTCCATGGGTGCTGGGTTTCTAACTCTGGTCCTCATGCTGGCCATTGTTTTACCAATGGAATCATCTGCCTCCTGCTTTGTGTTTGGTTGGCTGTTCTGTTGAAAAAAAGGTCTTGCTGTTTATAGCTTAGGCTAATCTTGAACTAACAATATAGTCTAGACTGGTGATGAGATCGAAATTTTTCTGCCTCAACCTTCTGAATGCTGATATTATAAGATTTTTTTCTCTCCCTTCTCAATATACAATTTTTAAAAACACTTCCTTAGCAGTGAATTGTGTCTATTATTTCCACATAAACTTTCATATATCAGAATAGCACTTCCCGTCATGGGACCCTTTGGCAATACTGCCAGAATGGAAGGACAAAAGCCACTGTAGAGATGAGACACTATGGCGTCTGGGTTATATCCTTGCAGCATAGCTGCCAGAAAATAGCTTTGTGACACTGTTGATATGTAATTGCTGGCCAGCTCCAGCCCTTGGGGCAAGTTCAGTATTCAATTCCATCCTCAGCTTTTAGCTTCCCCACACATGCTAGCCAAGTGATCTCCATTCCCCAGCCCTGGCTTTCACTTTATCCCCACCACATCTATAGAAGTCAGTTTTGCAGCATCTGCTATCTAAATGAAAGATACTCAGAAATATGCCAGCTTCACCAGCCTACCTCCTCAATGTAGCTTTCTTGTTTTCCTTTTAATTTATTGCCGGGTTATAACAGTTACGGCTGATTTTAACCCTTTTTTATCCCCTCTCCCTGCAAAAGATTGGAACTGGGAGAAACAAAAAGAACAGCCCAAAGAATACCAAAGGATTCTGCAGTGTTTCCTAGATAGAAAAGACTGTTGCTATTCGATCCATCAGATGGGTAAGATCATCAGATTTGTACTTTCAAATTTTGTAGATTTTCACGATTGTTGCCTATGAACTTTTTCCTTCCCTACCTTATATGGAGCTTCACTAAGTTGTCTGTCTGCTTTTTCATGCCAAAAAAAAAAAAAAAAAAACCAGGAATCTGTGGCTCACGAAAGGTATTTTGCTAACTTGTTGATTTTTTTCACACACAACAGCACAAATGGGTGTAGGAGAAGGGAAATCAATTGGCGAATGGTTTGGACCAAATACAGTTGCACAGGTGTTAAAGTAAGTAAAAGTCCGGTGCCTGCTTGTTCTACTTGCTTTTATGCTTCCACTGCCCCAGCCAACTAAACTCCTACCCTCTTAAGTATGCTTGCAATCCCATCCTTCCTGCTAAGCCATGAAACATCTCTACCATCTTGTTCAGATACTCCTTTGATGTGCATAAGTATAGGCCTCTGTCTTGGTATATCAGAGCTGCAGTCACTGGTATCAGCACAGGTGGCTCTACTCCAGGACTCATTCTGTTTCTCGTCCTACAGATGGATGTTCATTTGCCAGGGAACCATCAGCCTGTGGGGTCTTTTGAAGTTAATAGGTTCATACTAAGTGCCAGAGGCTTAACTGGATTAGGCAAGAAATAGACTCCTATCCTGTATAGTAATAAAGGCCTCTACTGAGCCAGGAAGATGACTCAGTGGGTAAAGGTGCTTGCTGCCAATCCCAATGACCCGAGATCAGACATGGGCAGCAGAGAACCACCACATGGTGGAAGAAGAGAACCAACCCATACAAGTTGCCCTCTGACCTTCACACACGCACCATAGACTGTACCTCCCCCTAAATAAAGTATTTTTTTTAAAAAAAAAAAAAACCTCACTAGTTCATTTAGCATTTACTGGGTGCCTTGCTGTGTTGAGTACTGGGTATACAGAGATAACAGACACAGTCCTCGCCTCAATGAACTGACTGCCTATTGGAGGATGCCAATCCCAAGGCAGTCTTGGGATTAGTTTGGTATCTGTTAGCAGGTTTAAAGTGATACTTTCATAATTGCCATTTTCTATTGCACAATTTGTGTTTTACCAAGAGGTGAGGTAGAGGGGTCACAGTGTCAATGGGGTGAGTGTCATCAGTACCCACATCTTCTCTCACTTGGAGTTCTCTCCTTCCTGACAATTTGCCAATGGATGAAAACTCCCTGCGGGCAGCCTGTATTTGTCTTGTTCATTCTGTAGCAGTGGCCCATAAAACTGCCTACTACATAGAAGCACCCAGTAAGCACTCAATGAATAAATGAAATTGGCAGCCAGAACCTGGGGCTAGATGTAGGGATCAGAAGATGGAGATCATTAGGCCTCCTTTGGTGTAGTGTATTTCAATTCCTGGCTATTATGGCTCCGTATAAAGTAGAGAAGGGGCTTTGATTCAGCGGTTAAGCAGTCTTCAGTGAATAGCCCGTGGAGCTGTGCATACGAGGTGAGTAGTCTGGATCTCCTGGGACCCAGGGACACTTGTATCTTGGCTTGATTCCCTGATACCAATGCAGCTTCACTGAGTCCACTTTCTTGCCTTAGTCAGAGTACCTTCTGGGCATCCTTGCCTCTCCTGAGCGAGGAACTGGCCGTATTCCAGAAGTGCAGTAGGAACAGACCCAGAGAAGAATGTATAAAATATTAGAGTCACTAGACTGAGCCCCAAATCTGGTTTCAAATAGATTTTTTTCTTTCTTCTATGTTTTATATTTTAAGGTTTTTAACAATAAACAAATGGAAGGTCGTTTTTAATTTATTGTTAAAATCAGCATATTGTGTTAGATATCATTATGACATTTGCAATCAACGTGTTTTATGCTTTGCCTCCCCCTGTCTCCCCACCCCTGGTTATTCTTGTCTTCCCCTGATTGCCTGACCCCCCAAGATTCCTTTCCTCTTTTATGTCCCATCTGTCCCTTTGCCCTCTCTCATCTATCTCCATTCTCATCAGGATTTAAGTATGCTCAGATTTTGTGTGTGTGTGTGTGATTGCCTCTGTTAACAATAGCACATATGCTTCTTAACACAGTAAAAGACAGACATCATAATTTGGAAATCAAAATGTATTTACTATATGTAAACTATTGAACAGTACAGCTTAACAAGTGAGCTGTTTTCTCTGAGGATCAGCTGGCTGATTGGAGTTGCAGCTCCCTACCACTGCTCGGCATCGGCAGAGGGTCTTACACTGTGTGTGACTAGCCCTGGGAATGAGTTCCAATTCAAAATTCAAAGTTTGGTTTCTGCTGAATGTTTGTCACTTCCACACCATCCGAAAGTAAAAAAGTAGTAATAACGATTGTAAGTGAAACCAGAGACCATATAATCGCATCATCGTTATTTTGAGAAAGGCGCTGAGTTAAAATTAGTAAATTAAAAGTGTAATGAGCGCTGAGGAGATGTCTCAGTGGATAAGGTTCTTGGCTGCAAGCATGAGAACTTAAATTTGGATCACCAGGAACCATGTAATAAGAAAAGAACAAGGAACATGCGCCTGCAACCCCAGCCCTCCGGGACAGACACAGGAGGATCGCAGGGTCATTGTCTAGCTGAAATGGTGAGCTTCAGGGTAAGTGAGAGACCCTGACTAAAATAGTACGGTAGAGAAGCAACTGAGGGAAGACATCATCCTCTGCGCTCTCTCTCTCTCTCTCTCTCTCTCTCTCACTCGCACACACACATACATTCTCTCACATGTACACCCATTCTCTTCTCTCTCTCTCTCTCTCTCTCTCTCTCTCTCTCTCTCTCTCTCTCTGTCTCATGCACACACACACATATTCTCTCTCCTCTCTCTCTCTGTCTCGTGCACACACACACACACATCCTTTCACATGTACACCCATTTTCTCTCTCTCTCTCTCTCTCTGTCTCTCTCTCTCTCTCACACACACACACACACACACACACACACACACACACACACACACTTTAGGTGCTAGGGATGGATGGATGGATGGATGGATGGATGGATGGATGGATGGATGGATTGATCCAGGACCTCATACATGCTAGTCAAGTACTCTGCCACTGAAGCACACCAGCCTCCAATATATATTTTAATGGCATTACTGTTTTTCTTTTTTAAGGAAATCAATAATTGAGAATGTCTTTTATTTAGGGAAACAAAATATGTTGAAATTTTCAGGACAGATATATAGATATCATTTCTTTTTCCTCTACTAGGAATACTGTCATTTGATGAGGTAGAGTTTTCCATTTTTTTTTTTTTTTTTTTTTTTTTTGGTGTTTTCGAGACAGGGTTTCTCTGTGGTTTTGGAGCCTATTCTGGAACTAGCTCTTGTAGACCAGGCTGGTCTCGAACTCACAGAGATCCGCCTGCCTCTGCCTCCCGAGTGCTGGGATTAAAGGCGTGCGCCACCACCGCCCGGCTTAGAGTTTTCCATTTTATAAAGCATGACCTTCTTTTAGAAGTTCAGATACAGTGGTTCTGTTGTGGTATTCTGCAAATCCCCGGACATGGAATTTCCCAGAACTCTTGTCAAGCCAGAGCTAACCCAAACACAGGCTTTTCTGTGGCTCAGTGTGTGGTGACGTTAGGAATGCTGGGAGTATAGCGTACCACTTCCAACTGATGTTTTCATCTTCTCTAGTTGTGATTTCATTATATGTTGCTTCGCAGAAAACTCGCTTTATTTGACGAATGGAATTCCTTGGCTGTTTATGTGTCAATGGATAACACAGTGGTCATTGAAGACATCAGTGAGTCCATAGATTGTTAGCCTTCTCATTGGTGGGTGCAGTCCCTTCTCTAATTCAGAAATCTGGAGCTGGAAAGATAACCACGGCCTGCCCCACAAGGACAGGGAAGCCCAGGAGAGCAGAGTGGCTCTCTTCCCTTTTCAGTCTTCTGAAACAGAAAACCTTTTTCTCAAAGGTGTGCCACGGCTTTTGCTTCAGGAGGGAAAGTGTGTATGATCTGTCAAATCACAGTAGATGGATCATAGAGGCCTGCTATTTCTACCATGAAGGGTAGGAAAACAGAAAACACAGTCCATGACTCCAAGGCCCTTAAAGACTAATTTAGAAATGAGATCCTTGGAACAGGCCCAGAATACCTGTTGGCCACTAAGCAGGTGCTCAGTGGCCAATATGAAGAGTGACAAGCTGAAAGAACAGCATAGCATTCCTGTGGGAAACGGGGCTGACTGGTCCGTGGTGGCAAAGGAGAGGGCCTTTCCAGGCATGAAGGGCTGCATGCAAGGTCTTTCTGTTTTACCTTTGTGAAGGCCCTAGTGCTAGATACTCCTGCCTCATCCCGATCTCTTGCCTTCTGTTTCTAGAGAAGATGTGCTGTGTTCTTCCTGTGGGAGCCAACACAGCTGATGAGAGCCCTCCTGCTTCTCTGACGGCCTCCAATCAGAGTAAAGGCCCCTCTACCATGTGCCCAGCTTGGAAACCCCTGCTGCTCATTGTGCCCCTTCGCCTGGGCATAAACCAAATCAATCCTGTGTATATTGAAGCATTCAAAGTAAGTCTCTTTTTTTCTCGAGCCCATTGCTGCCTGCCCATCACACTGCCATGTCAGCACAGAGATCCGTGAGCAGCAGTCCACAAGTGAGTTGAGAATCTTGCATTCTCTTTCCCTTTAGGAGTGTTTTAAGATGCCACAGTCTTTAGGGGCTTTAGGAGGAAAGCCAAATAACGCCTATTATTTCATAGGATTCTTGGGTAAGAAAGGATGGATTGCAAGTAAGTTGTCATGGGCTAGGGAAGGGTGTGGGGCAAAGGTGCTCATGGGATGTAAGAAGTTCCGGTGAGTGGGCATTGCTTTAGCCTAGGGATACTGTGGCCTCTCATCAGCTCCTTCTGTCTCCAACCTGACCTATACAGAGTGATTCTTGCTTCTTTGTGCTTGATGGATGCCAGGTCCCCATTCATGCTTCTACTTCTTTTCCTCTTGATGGGATAGCTTTGCTCTTTTCTTCTGGTTAGACACAAGGTCACGGCATCGCTTCAGAGTGGTCCTTTCCTGCATGTGAGTCCCAGGACAGTTGGGTTTTAGTACTCTGCCTTTGCTGATATCCTTCCTATTGAAGTTCAGGAAATAGCCTTGAAGCATCCACTGGTTTCCCAGGTCACTCTGAATATACCTTCTGTCTTATTATTCAGAACCATGATTAGGTAGGAATTAGAAGATGCAAAGGCAGAGTTGTACCTTTTCTGTGACTAAGCCTTAAAAATACGAACCTCTGTAGTCCTCTATAGTTGGGTGTGATAGAGCATACCTTTAATCCTAACACTAGGGAAATGGAACAAGTGGATCTCTATGAGTTTGAGGTCAGCCTGGTCTGCATAGTGAGTTCTAGGCTAGCAAGGGCTACATAGTGAGAACCTGTCTCAAAAATAAAACAAACCTACTACCCTCCTAATATGGGCCCTAATGGGCTCATCATTGTATGCATGTGGTGGGAATCTTGCCACCTTACTCACTAGCTCTGACCAGAGACGTTTAAGGCCCTTAGCACACGGCATGCTAGAGGGTCCATCTAGACTTCATTTGTTCACTCATCCCTTTTGGAACCTGTTAAGGTACAGACTCACTAAATTCAAGATGGGGCCTGAGACATGTTTTTCTAAGGGTTTTCAGTGCTACTGGAGGACCATGATTTAAGAACCAGACCCGGATACCCGATGAATACTGTACACTGTGAGAAGAAGAGGGATATAGCCACAGACATTTGGCACAGGACGTTCTCTTCTGGAAATAGAGTGGTCAGCCATGAACTTAGACTGCTTGCCAGACAAGAAGAGCTAGAATATCTGTAAGCAAGTGCCATGAGAGAATACACAGAGAATAAAGCAGAGAGGATGCTGTTCATCTTCCCAAACCATTCTTTGTAAACCAGGAGGTGGGATGGTAACACACATAGCACATGAGTCTCTTACTAGATATTGGCTTGAATTCTGGAGAAAGATAACTCAGGATCATGTTTCTCTTCTTTTAAATAAGCCAGCACTTGACTCTCTGTTAGGTCATCTCATGGTAAAACTATTTGGCAAAGAGACCTACAGTAAGTGTTCAGTGAGAGATGGCCCCACCCAAAGCCACCCACCGGTGTCCTTCCTTAGCTCTTTGTTCCCGTCTTTCTTGTGGGGGTTGCCACACAGCTGCTCTGTTTCTGTAATGCTGCCATCTACTGATCCATCCTTAAAATTACAACTTAATAGAAAATCTGGAGCTACGAACATTCAGATGCCCTCTTTGTTTAAACTTTGGAGTCCTTGTCAAACAAAGTGACACAAAAATATACGGCCATCACTATCTTAGTGTCTGTGGGTTCCCCATGGATAGATCTGTCTAAACATGGATCAGCAATATTCTTGGGGAAAAGTTTGTACTGAACGCATCCATCCTTTTCTCATCATCACTATCAGCCCTGTGAGACAGACTGTTACTTCCGTTTTATACATAGTGAAATGATGATGTCACTCAGCTAACAAGCAGCAACATCAGGATTTGATCACAGTTTGGTTATCTCTGTCTGCCCTCCATACCTCCCATTTTTCCCCAGGGCCCTCCTGCCAGGTGCGCAGCTGGAGAAGATGCAGATGTGGGAAGCTCTGGCCACGTTAATACTCTGCCTGTCAGATTTTGCTTGCATAGGGAGAAGGAACTGTTTGTTCTTTGCTCTTGGGTATAGGTTGCCATGTGGAGATCTATAGCATTAGGCCCATCTGTGCAGATGGTTGTGCAGCCTGCCTGTTCTCCACGGGCCTCAGTGGAGACCCTTAGTTAGTCTCAACATCCATTTTTGGACGTCATATGTCTTGTGCTGTATCTCTTATAGAAACTCTCAGAAAAAAAGCAGCCTGCAAAGCTTTCCCCTCTCCACTCATGGGGAAAGGTTATGGCTATATGATGACAAGCACCCTGGTGGATGGTTAGGTTCTATCCCTCTTGGGATGTCTATCTTTATGTCCCCAACTTCCCTTTCTAACTACCATTTTGTAAGGCCTTAGACAAGCTTTCTGCTGAACATCTTGGTTGTTGCTCTTCAGTGTGATCTGAGGCTATTGGGTTACTGATCTTACTCACCCTGATCTAGTGAGGAATTTGTGCCATGACTTTCATGTGGCAAATCATACGGGGACACTGATTTCCGTACTTCCTAGCTATATATTTGTGAGTAAATATGTCTGGCTCAAAGTGAGATCATTAAAATAGCTTTATAATGGATCCTGTATTGCATACATTTCACAGAGGTGATCATTTCTGGTTCTTATATACCATCTAATGTACTAGAACAGGCCCCATGACCCCAGTTGAAAATGAGAGTGTTTGAAAGGCAAATGAGTTAAGCAGTTTGTCTTTGTCTATGAAACAGAACAGTGAAACTTACCAGGCATCCATAACATATTCTTTACCAGTAGAATCACATAGATGCACCCTCCATATGGAATTCCAAAGACTTTGGGGACATTTTTTTGATGCCTTTAAATCTTTTGTCACCTGAGTTGAGGACATAGAGACCCAGATGACCTTGGGCCTGGACAGTGAGATCAGATGTTTCCTGAGGTATTTATGTCTACTTATTGGCATAAGAACTTCTGCCCTTTAAACATTGGACCAAGGTGGACATTTTATCATCTCAATCTCCTCCAAGGTCATTTTGAGGTTGAACTTTTGCAGTTCACTGAAACATGGGTTTTCTCTTTTGTGTGAAACTTAGTCATTTTGGACTTAGGTTTTGGCTCAGTGGTAGAATGCTTGCACAGTATACACAAACTCTTGAGTTTGATCTCCAGCAAAACACACACACACACACACACACACACACACACACACACACACACGTCAGTCAATCCAAGTAGCTTTTTTTCCAGTGATGTTCATCTATACCAATGTTTACATGACAAAGGCTGTCTTTTCTGATGGGAACTGACAGACCTGCTCACAAAGACTAACCCACTAGCTAATTGCTAATCATGAATAGGCATCAATTTAGTGGGTTCTGATCCACAGAGCTTAGCTTCCTGTTGTGTACAGGTAGAATTTCCTTTGGAGGCCAAGGCTTTTTCCATCATGAGAGATGCTCTCTGAGTTTGGTTCTGAGAACCAGCTGTGTATCTCAAGATGCCATCCAATGCTGAAAGAGGCAGTGCGCCCCCTAGTAGCATTGGAGCTCCCAACTTGAGGGATTCTCCTATCAGCACCTCTTTGCAACTGCTGCTCACAGAACCTGCCATGCCATCCTGTGTTCTCTCATTCCCACCTTCCCCAAACCTATCCCTTTGCATTCTGGGACTTGGACTTAGGGAAGATGTGTTAGGTCAAGTTGTCTCTTTGATTAGATTTTGGCACATGTGGCTTCTCTCAAGCATGCTTACCCTGGCTTTGGGCTTCCTATCATCCCATTCTCATTGTTGCAAGGGAAGGGGATTTTAGAGCTATGGGTGGTGTCAGAGAAAGTGCATCCTTGGGATAGCAGTGGGGCCAGGGCCAGAGGTTCTTCAAAGACTAAACATGTCTTTGTAAACAGGCGATGAGCTGATTTTCTTGGACCCTCACACAACCCAGACCTTTGTGGACACTGAAGAAAGTGGAATTGTAGACGATCAGACGTTCCATTGCCTGCAGTCTCCACAGCGAATGAGCATCCTGAACTTGGATCCTTCTGTGGCCTTGGTGGGTATTTGAAGGAGCTCTGATGGCAAGCTATTAAACATCGATTCCTTGGCAATTGCCCAAGTTGTTAGGTAGCATGGCAACAGTGCATTTGCTCTGCACCCCCAAAATGAGGCACTGTGATATGGCAGCTAAAGAACTGACCCTGGGTCCAAACTGATCAAGTTAGGGCCCAAGCTCAGCTACTTAACTATGTAGGAAAAGTCATAACCTTTCTGAGCCTCAGTTGTCACACATCTGGGAACAAGGGAAACAATAGTTGCCTCATTGTTTGCTTATGTGAGGTGTAATCTATATATGTATCTATATATCTACACACACACACACACACACACACACACACACACACACACACACAGCCCCAGACCAGGACACTGCAAACAGGGTGTCAATGTTAATTGTAGCATTAGCATTTCTCCTCTTATTCTTTCCTGCCCTCAAATGTTTGCCATATCAATATAAGGTGGGAAATGACTAGGAAGCGATTAAGGGAGGAGGACTCCCTGAGAGGTATCTATTTCTTGATGCCCAATCCAGGAAGACTTTGCTCTAGAAAGTGTGATTGCTATCAACACATATTGAAAGGGCTCCTGCCTGTGAAGCAGTCAGTATTTCTTAGGCCCTTCTGCATCTTCATTTCCTGTTTCACCCATCAGAACACCAGTGACCAGGGACTGATACTCCCCTCTTGTTTTGGACCACTCTTGTCCTACTGAATGGTGATTGTCAGGGCAGGATACTGCTGCTTCTCGCAACTCTGACAGACAGTTTTTCAAAGAGTCAACCATCTTTTAAAGTAATGCTTCCATCTAAAAGACTATCCGACTAAAAGTACTATCCAGCTAAAAGTACAAGTAAAAGCTCTTGTGTCCTGTTGCAATAAAATATTTTATACTGTGTGTGTGTGTGTGTGTGTGTGTGTGCGTGTGTGTGTGTGTGTGTGCGCCTGCGCACATGCATGTGTGAATGTGATGAAATTAACCCCATGCTTTGGAGACTGACCTTCAAGTTACAATGTCTAACAATGTTGATGGGAGAGGGAGAAGGCAAGAAAGAAACAGAGACCAGGAGGAAGAGGGAAGGAGAAAGGGGGAGAATGAGGACGGGAGGGAGGGGAGAAGGGAGGAGACATGAGGAAAGAAAGAGACAGAATGGTTATGTATATGCTTATGTAAGCCAGTGATTTTAGGGAGAGAGGGCCCAGCCAGTCAGTCCAGGAAAACGTGTGGCAAGAAAGTGGCCCACCTCCTAACTTTGGGACATTAGCTCTATCTTGTAAAGGGAAATTCTAAATAGTGTTCTTCTTCCCCACCCAAGGGATTTTTCTGCAAAGAAGAGAAAGACTTTGACAATTGGTGTAGCCTTGTTCAGAAGGTAAGGATGTATGGATTAAAAAAAAAAAGTGCAAACATGAAAGCTACTAAATCTGGCTCCGTTTAAAGATTACTTATACATAATAACAAAACCATTCTGACATAATTTGGTTGCAAGAGGAGGAAACTAAGATAACAAAGAACCTGTCGGTTGTGGAAAACTCTGCATAAGTTTGGGACAAGTGAAGAAAGTCAAACCTGTGAGTGTGTCAGCTAAGTGGGACACTCAGTGTTGAAGGTGAACGCTGCACCTTGCTAAGGCCATGTGGCACCAGAAACGTTCAGCTAACATTGGGCTGTTTTAACTTCAAACTGCAATTTCTTCCCTACTATGTTATGGATCACCAGTTAGGAGCACTGCCTGCTCTTTCAAAGGTCCTGAGTTCAATTCCCAGCAACCACATGGTGGCTCACAACCATCTGTAATGAGATCTGGTGCCCGCCTGAGGAAGAGACCTGGTCAGTCGTCCTCATCAACTTAGACCATGAGACCCAATATGGACAAGTTCAAAAGAACTGACATATATGGGCTGCTCATGTATGCTTCAGCATTGCCAGGGCATAAATTTCAAAATTTCATTTTCGTGTTTGTAACATTGAGATGGTTAAACAGACTGACATGCTTCTAGGTGTTTAGTGATTCATTTATAATGCAGTATATACCATTGTGGTTTGGAGGACATTTTCTTCCACTAACTGGGTTATTTATTTAAGATACAGGCATGTGGCCACTGAAAGGGATCAGAATTTGCAGAAGTCCATGATGAGTGATTCCTTTTGGCATATTGTGTAGAAGAGAATTATTGTATTAACTCACCAATCTCTGTTTCCCTCGTTGCCAGTCTCTAACACATACGAATGAGATGTTATATATTGATATGTGTTCACTGAATGAACTTAGGGAGATCATAGAAAATATTTTTTGAAGTGTCTGCTGGGGTACCAGACATGAATTTCTGTCTTCCAAAACCAAAGAATTGCAGGATCCCAGCGTGCTGTATACAAATGGAGGGAATCTTTTTCTTCACAGTGAACAAATGACTAACACTGATGTCCCTAACTGAATCTGTGACCTCAGATAATAAATAGCTTAGTGAAACGAAATGGAGATTTTACAAGAATTTATTTATTTGAGAGAAGTTATTGTGCATTGCCCAGGCTAGCCTGGAACTCAGTATGAAGCCTAGGCTGGCCTTAAGCTTGTGATACTTCTCCTTCAACTTCTGATATACTTAGATTATAGATATGCGCCACTATGCCCAGTTCAAGAAAAATATGGTTTGTTATCACTATTGCTGCAGTTCTGAGGACTGAACCCATGTCCGAAAGTGCTCTGTCACAGAGCTATATCCCCAGCGCAAGAGAATTAGTATTCCTTTCTAATGGGAAAATCAAGCGGTCTTATTGCTGTAGCTATGTAAATATTATTCGCAAAGAAGACATGTAATGTGTTTTATATATAAACACATACCCAATGTACTTTGTTCACATTCTCTGCCATTATCCTCTCTTACCCTTCGCATCAAACTCTTTCTTCTCAACAAGTTCCCCTTCTGCCTTCACGTCTTTTTTTTTGTTGTTGTTGTTTGTAGCCATTATATTTACTTAGAGTTGCCTGAAGTACTTGAATAAGAATAACTTACCAGTGGCTTCCACTGAGGAATATGCCCCCACACATGCATTCAAGAGTTATTCTTTAAAGATCCATGCTTATTACGTTTACTTACCTGTCTGTGTAAGTTTGCCCTGTGTACGCAGGTGCCAGTGGAGCCCAGAAGAGGGCACTGGATCCTCTGGAGCCTTAGGTACGGGTTGTAACCTGCCCATTGTGGGTGCTCAGTGCTAAATTTGGTTCTTCTGGAAGAGTAGAAAGTGCTCCTAACCACTGAGCAAAGTGTTCAGCTCCAAAGATTATTTCTCTAAAGGAAGCGTTTCCATTTCAGAATGTATCAATGCTATATTCGTGCTTAAAGCCAGAATGACAATTTCATGATGACTGTATCATTTAAACCAAGACGAATTTGGACTAGATCCGAAGGCATGCAGTTGTGTACCAGAATTCTCTTGGGGCATATTTTGTTTTGATTAAATGACTTTTTTGATTATCTCCCCCCTACATTTGGGTGAACCTGTATACCTAGTGAATTCCCTGAGCCCCGTGACTGGATCAGTTCACACTGGGCTCCATTAGCTGTCTGCTCCAGTGTCCTTCTGGCCTTGTCAACCGGATCCAGCATCGATGCCTTCATTGAGGTCTTCAGATGATGCAAGTGGAGGATGAATATGTTTGCTGGGTCCCACCTGCCAGCTACTGGACTACTCTCAGGGTTCAGGCTCTTGAACTGGCAAGTAAACAGACATTTACAGCTGTTCCTTTGTCTACCCAGGAAATTCTAAAGGAGAATTTGAGGATGTTTGAATTAGTTCAGAAGCATCCATCACATTGGCCTCCCTTTGTACCTCCAGCCAAGCCGGAAGTGACAACCACAGGTGCAGGTAAGCTGTTTCTGTAAGCTCTCAGCCAGCAGACCCATATGTTGCAACTGTCTGCTGAGATAAAAGCAATTATGGCTCATACTGCTGATGAAAAAGTGAAATTTCTACTTGTCTAGCCTGATTCTTTTAATCTTTGAAGAAGCTGATGTTTGTTCATTTGAAAGACTGCTAACCAAAAGAACACAACACGCTGTAAAGGATTTGTCATTGCAATCTCAAGATGACTAGAATTTGTTTTTATAATAGTGAATCCCAGACCTGGGAACTCAGAAAGTACCTTGAGGTTTGGGTTGGTAGTTGTGTGCCTACAAACACTCAGAATGATGAGGCTGGAGGATCGTAAGTTCCAGGGCAGCTTGAGCTACATCCCAAGACCTGGTCTCAACAAATAAATAAAATGGCAGAAAGACAAAGAGGTGCCATAGTGAGCCTTAATCAGACCACCGTGAGCAGCTCTGTATAAACAGGCCTGGTTGTTTCATGTCTTACAGAAAATGTCTAATTCTTTATAGTAGTCCTATTGTACATTTCCTCCAGACAAACCTCGCCTTATCAAACTGATTCAGATAGGCAAAGCAGCAGTGGCTGGGTAGTATCTTGATTGAGAACATCAGCCCAGGTGTCAAGTGTTTCTACTTTCTCATCTTTGTGTTCCAACAGAATTCATAGACTCTACTGAGCACCTGGAGGACTTTGACCTGGAGGAAGATTTTGAGATTCTGAGTGTGTAAGATAGCGAGAACTCAATGTGAAGGTCTTCTGCCTTTCATCTGACTCCACAAGAACTTGATACATAAAACTTTTTTGGTCAACAAGTGCCTGATATGCCAACAGCATACAAACTCAATACCAATTATGACTGAGCCAATTATGATTTTTCAGAAATAAAAAAAAATCAGTGGCAACAACACTTCTCTGAAAAGAAAAAGTCATGGCGTCTAGAAGAAAGATTTGTAATCCGTTGCTTCCAGCTTGTCTTACATGGGGACAGCAAGTCTTCAGCAGCTGGAATGGGAGCATTTGGAAGACAGACAGTGGCTTCCATCTTACTGCAAGCACCAGCAGATGAAAGATGGTTATACTGTTCTTCTTCATCCTTTCAGGTGTGACCTCTTTGGGGATAAGTACTAAGAAGAAGCCTGTTTTCTTGCTCAAATAATAAAATAAGTAAACCAGGGAGAAATACTCTTGTTAAATTATTTGAATGTGTACTTCATGTAATTATAATTTTTACCAAAATATTTGTCAAAGAAAAGATGTCAAATGTATACCTCTTAATTGCCTTCCAGTTTGGAAGAACCTATTCAGTAGGCCACAGTTGCCAGCCTTTCTGATGCTTTTGTTTGATGTCACCATATCCTTAAGTCAAACCATGATTACTTGAATCAGAGGTGAGCAAACTTTTTCTTTAAAGGAGTAGATAGATAATATTTTAGGCTTTGTAGGGCATGTGGCCTTTGTCGTAACTATTCTGTGCTGTAAAAACAGCCTTAGACAATATGCATGTGACTAAGCATGGCTGTAATCTAATAAAACTTGATTTACAAAAGGAAGTGGAGGGCTGGCTATGGCCTTACCAGTCGCTCACTTAGTGTTCATTTTTGTTTGAAGGATGGAATAAATTGTTTGAATTATATTGTTTTGAATGATAACTATATTTAGAAAGAATTATTCATATGGTGACATTTAATCTGTCCATTAAATACATGTCCAAGTCATTGAGGACCAACAGCTTTTTAAGTTTTGAAGCACAGACACATGAGATTATTGTGTTGAACATGTGTTGTGAAGGATGCTGTTCTCCACAGCATCTCTCTGTCTTCCTTCCGTTGCCCCTTTCAGTTTCACATGGGTCTGCATTTCATCTTCATCCTTTAAAGAGTTCCACAGGAGGCCAGCATCTGGTGTCTTGAAACTAGCACTGACCAACCCATTTATTTCCTTAGGTTCCATCTTTTTCTTTCCCTTTTTTCCTTTTCCTTCCTTTTTCTTTTTGCCAGTATCTTATGTATTCTATAGGTTAAAAATTCAAAAGATGCAAAATGGTATTCACTGAAATCTCTCCCTCCCACAGGTCAGTTTCCTTCCCTGAAAACTGCTGGGATATTCTTGTTTATCCTTCCCCAGGATTGCTTTATGCGTATGTAAACACACACACATGTTTAACTTATATGCACTTGTAAGATACGCATATTGCAGACATCTAGTTTAGATTTAGTTTTTCTGTATCTATTTGTGTATATGTGCCTGTGTGAGCATATGCACCTGTGTGTGTGTGCACAGCTCGGCGAGCAGATGGAGGCTTGAGGAGGGGGGCCTCGGGTATCCTCTTCTATCATTCTCCCCGTAGTCTTTTCAGAGAGGATCTCTCCCTGAACCTGAAGCTCACATTTTCTTGGCTAGGATGGACGAAAGTAAGGTCCAGTCACCTTCCTGTCTCTACTTCCCTTGAAGCTGGGCTTCAGACACACACAGAACTCCTGGCTTTTTTATGTGGGTGTTGTGATCCTGTCTCCAGTCCTCAGATTGTGCAGTAGGTACTCTTCACTGCTGAGCAGTCTCTCCAGTCACAAGATTTCGTTTCGTTTTCATTATTTATTTTTTCCTTGCTTTTTTTAGAGCCAGGCTTTTTCTGTGTAGAAGCCCTGGCTGTCCCGGAACTAGCTCTTGTAGACCAGGCTGGCCTCGAGCTCACAGAGATCCGCCTGTCTCTGCCTCCCGAGTGCTGGGATTAAAGGCATGCTCCACCAACATGCAGCAAGATTTCATTTCTTGGACTTCAGTATTTCCCTACTTTTAATTTATCTGTAAATGATTTTTAGGCCACTGAAGGATAGAAAGTCCCTTCTTGAACTCTAGCATGTGATAAAGATAGAAGCGCGTGTGTGCTTATTGTAAAGTATGTTGTGGGCCTGTTAACCAGGAGAAACTTTCTGCCCTTTGACTTAATCATCTTCCAATTTTCCCTGTTTCAATGTTTGCTTATAAAGTTGAGTGAGAGTAGATTTTAAAAGAGTCTCAAAGTCAAACATTCACATTTCATTAATTTTATTTGCTATGTACAAAGCTAACACCATCCTTTACTTATGTAGGAGGTGATAATGACAACAGCTCAGATTATACTAGTTATGCTTTGCTTGTGTGGGCACAGTTTATATAGTACCCAAAGAAGTGCAATCACCCGGAAGGGAGTGCTTCGTGTCCACGGAACTGAGTGTGTTCTAGGCAACTGCTAATTAAAATAGATCACTTCAAACAGCAGGTAGTATGGGCAAAGTATACCTCATGGGCAACTCAGACTGTGCCTTGGGTCTGCTAACAGTGGTGTGTGCTGGATTTTTATGTGATTTTGGGGAAAAAAAACTTGCAAATAGTTTAAAAGGCTACCTGTGAAAGAGTAGTTGGATGGCCGGCCATTTTCATTGGAAAGTCTTGAACAGCCTCAGAATGCAAGGAGCCAACTCACTGCAGCCTCAGTTTGCCACCCTGCATAGATCTGGGTGGCATTTGGAGTAATAAGGGATTTCTGAGAAATGGGGACATGAGATTTACCTTTTTGTTCCTGGAGTTAAAAGCAAAACTGACAGTTCCATATCTATTCATCCCTCTGCCCTAAGCCAAGAAGAAAGAGAAGTGGTTCTCATTTCCTACTGAGAACTTGGTCACGTTTACTGCATCCTTTGTTCTACTTTGGACCAGATCAAGTTGTCCATCTCTTTGGCTGTGGAGAGATCCAGTCAGGAGGCAGTGGTTTGTCTAGGACCAAATGCTGGTATTTCAGCTTTTCCTAGTCAAGACAGGGCATGGAATTAACAAACTCTAAAAGGAATCACAGCTCAGTTCTGGCTGGCTCCTCATCTCAATTCTACTGCCTGCCTAGATACAGCAGGCTGCCTTAAGTAGGCAGGGCTAGCCCTAGGCAGACCTGAGCTGTCCGTAATGTTCAGCCAGAGCCATACTTTTAGGGTGGAAAGCCTGAGTTCTAGTTTAAGTCAAATAATGTGTGGTGACATCTCATCATAAAGAAATAACTTAGCTGTGATAAAGAGCTTCCTGGTCAAGGCAGTGAGAACTCTAGCAGTCTTTGAAAATGGCGGTCCAGCACATCTTTCTGAGGTAACCATGGATAATCACACACATGTCCAAATGGAACATTAGCAGCAGATTGATGAACATAGAGCTGCGAATCCTAGCACAGTGGGCTCATCTGTTGGGCCTGAGGGTTGGGATGCCCAGTGTCCAGTAGTCCAGTCCAAATGAGACTCTGATGTACAATTTGACAGGCAAATGGGTTCAGGCCTTCCTTTCTCAGACAGCCCAGATTTGTGAGGTGACTGTTGTGAGGGGGTAGGGAGGGCAGGGGCCGTATGACAGACAACACCCTACAGGTGTTTCATGCACACCTGGCAGCGGCTCACCCTGGTGTGGAGCTGCCCGGTTTTCAGTGTTTCCGAAACAGGCTCTTCCCAGAACTGCCGTCTCTCCTCCACTGCGGTTAGCCAGAAACTATACTTGTTGGCAAAGTAGTGGCAGGTGCCACGGGCACCGCTGCACTCAATGAAAGGAGTGGCCCGGAAGTCCTCAAGGCAGGAGCCAGGGGAGACGAGGGACTGGCCTCCGCCCTCAGCCCCGGCAGCAGTGTGCTGAAACAGAAGGGAGGGGACCGTGGGGGCGATGCCAGAACTCAGAGTGGATGAGCCCCACGTCCTGTTCTTAAAGGACTGCATATGTGCTGCGTCTCAGAAGTCTGGACCCTGAAATCACTCAGCTTCTAGGCGGCATGTTGAACCTAGGCTTTGGGAGCAGGTACTGGCCATCCCCCCTGAGGGAGCTGTGGGATGAGTCGCCTGCTCCTGGCTCCTTTGTACCCTCCTAACCATGCTGCGTAGCCAGTGATCACCTTTCACCCAGTGTTTTCCCATCTGTTCCTATCACACAGGCTTCCCAGCTATGTGAGATTTGCCTTCCTTGACTCCCGTGTTCCACAAATATGTGTAATTTGACAATTTTTATTAAATTATAGTTATTTATTTAATGTGCAGGTTGGTTCTGGAATCAAACTTTGGCTTAGTGACAAGTGCAGATTATATGTGTTATATTCTTCCTTTGATAGTGACAAAATGGAAGAACACACAGAGTAAGGCCTTGGCTTGCGACTCATCCATGTTCTCAGTCCAGAACACCAGGTTTAAATTGCTCTCCTTCCCCCACAACCACAAGGGGTTGGAATTCCCATCTTCATCTCTCTTTATGTTGAATTCTAAGTGTACCTGGAGCCTAAGATCCATGAAAGCCTGCCCTGAGCGCTTCTCTCCCACCATCTACCTCTGTCTTCACTCGGGGACAGAATGGTTCAAGGCCTTACCATGAGGAAGGAGTAACCGATCCAGAGGCTGCGCCAGCCCAAAGGGCACTGTGGGATGGTGATGTCTTGGCTGTGCACAGCAATGGCTTGCGAGGGTGCCTCACAAACAGAGCAGCGGCTGATGTACTGGGGAATCTGGCTCTGACCCACAGGCATCATGGGAATGGGGGCAGTCGTGGAGAGCCAGTAGGACTTATCATTGCGTCTGGCATAGTGGCACACTTCATTGATGTTGCAATAGATGAATGGCATGGTGCTGAATCGGGGCAGGCAGGAGCCAGCAAACCCTGGGAAGAGAAGATGGGCAAGGATCGGCTAAGTGGTGGCCAAAGGGCAGGGGCACAAGGCCCGAGTAGCTGACGATGTGACTTTCCACCTAAATGCTTTCCCAGAGCATGACAGCTCTCTCCTACAGTTGGGTGACTCCGGTCTGTACTGGAGCCTGAGGATCAAATCATTTCATAAATATACCAGGGGAGTTGAATAATGACGAGAATCTCTTGATAAAGTGAATAATCACTCTCTAATTAATTTGCTTTGTCAAACCAATATTTAATAGATGGAATTCACACTTAAGAGTTAGCCCACCTGCTGCTAATGCAATTAATCCCGGAGTAATCACCTAATCACTGCTGCTCTGCGGGGCACGCTACTATTGTTATAACTAATCACTGATACTTAATGGAGGCTTAAATACATTTTACATTATTTGATTCATGAATTCCTTACACCACTCTATGTGACACGTACTAGAAATAGTTCAGCCCCATTAAGGGAGGATAAAAGCTTGGAGAGGTTGGATAATTTAGCTAGGGTATGTAGCTTTGAAGTGGTAGGACTTTGAGTCAAATTCCTTTTGACCCCAGAGCTGGTGCTTGTGGCTGACTTCACAACCACAGGTCTAAAGGGCTGGGAAACATAAGAGGTCAGTTCTTGCAGGGACAGGTAACAAGGACTGTATGTCAGAGCCAGTACTTACCCAGGTCCTGGTTATGGGCTTTCTCCTGCCCCTCCACGAACAGTAAGCTGTAACCCACCCACAGCCGGCTCATCCCTATGGGGCATAGCGGCACCTGTTCTGACTGACTGTGTTTGACCAGTGTGTAGCCCACTTGCACACTGTGCCCTGGCATTCCAGGTCTCCCAAAGGGACCCTGCTGCCCTGGAGCACCTGAGAAGAAAAGAACATACAAGTAAGTATGGCACAGATGACAGTGACCCTAGCCACTCTTGGTCCTAAACATTGTATAAGGCACATCATATATATGTACCGAGCCACATGATCCTGGTGTTCCCAGGAGCTGGCACTATTATCCGTCCACTCTTCAGATTGGGAAACTGAGCCCTGAGCTGCCATAGGTACAAGATCAGCAAGCTAGGACACCAACTCACGTGTGTCCAGATACACAGTTCCCGTTATTAAGAGTACACCATTGTCCCTTTCTAGCCACTTGGCCTTGGATTCTAAGAGTGAGTCTAGTGGAAACCTTCTCCTGAACAGCCTTGAAGTCTCTCCCAGGACATAACTAGCTGCCGAATCAGAAGCATTATAAATAACATTAGCTTTAGAAGGATAAAGCTTCATTCCCCTCTCTTGGCCATGAACTGCAATGTTTTGCTACTGAGCCTCGGAAGTATTCTCTACCAAGGACAACAAATCGTTTGTCCTTGGTAGAAAAGATAAGTAGTAAAACAATGGGCAGACAGAACTCATCTCCAACTTGATCTACCTCTCCATCCATGTCAGAGGAAGACAAAAAGACATGAAAAGCAAAGCCAGGAAGATCAGGAGTTTGAAGTGAGCCTGAGTTACATAATGAGTTTGAGGGCAAACAGGGCTATGCAGCAAGACACTGGTCCGTAACAAAGCTGGAGAACCCAGGCAAGGATTTGACGAAGATTTGCAAGAGTTTGTTGCCTTCCTGAGTGCTGTAGGACTTCCTTTCATAGACTGGAGGCTGTGCACTGTGCAGGGTAGAAGGGCAATGCGGTGCTCCGGATAAAAAAATGGCCCCCATAGGCTTATACAGTTGACTGCCTAGTCACCAGGGAGTGGTACTATTTGAGGAAGATAAGGAGGTGTGGCCTGGTTGCAGAAAGTCTGTCTCTGAGGGTGAGTTTCAAAAGCTTAAACCCAGCTGAGGGTTTCTCTCCCTCCCTCCTCTCTCTCTCTCTTTCTCCTATGAAGGAAGTGTGTCTCTAAGGGTGGGTTTCAAAAGCTTAATCCCAGCCGAGGGTTTCTCTCTCTCTCTCTCTCTCTCTCTCTCTCTCTCTCTCTCTCTCTCTCTCTCTCTCTCTCTCTCTCTCTCTCAGATCAGGGTATAGCTCTCAGCTGCTGCTCCAGTTCTTACCCTCCCGCTACCATGCTCAGTCCATGACTATAATGAACTAACCCTCTGAAACAGTAAGCAAGCCCCCAGTTAAATGCTTTCTTTTGTAACCGTTGCCTTGGTCATGGCATCTCTGCACAGCAATAGAACATCAAGGTAGACAAGAACTCAGCCTGCGAGCCCCCTCACAATGGCAAATTCACCACAGGATTGACTAGGTCTCTAAGTTTTGTTCACCTGACCTTCAAATCCCGGAGGTCCTTGTAGTCCAGGGAGACCAGGATCACCTAGGATTCCAGGTGAGCCTGGAAGCCCACTGGGTCCATCCTTGCCAGGAATGCCAGGTAGACCTTTAGAACCTGTAGGAGAGAAAAATGCACAAGGCAGGGGGAGGATCAATGCGGAAGTCTAGAGTCTTTGTCCTAAGACTCATGTGAAGTGCAAGAGAGAGAGATAACTTGCCCCCGCTGGAGCAAAGCTAGGACTTAGAAGCCAGGTCTCCTGTCCCCAGCCCTGTGCTTTCTCCTTTGTCACTCAACACATCTCTATCTCCGAACAGAACATTAGAGATGGCAAGCTATCCAGGGGAGACTCCCATGTTCTCTGAAGACTGTTCTACTGGAAACTTCGCCTCAGTCCCTGGCATCCATATACCCAAAGAGTCTGGAATGTTCTGATGGAAGTTCCACCCCAAACACCCTCCCTCTTTCTCCCCAAACCCTGCCACATCTCAGAAAGCTCACCAAATGATGACCCCTCCCCCAGAGATGCTCAAGACCACTTCCACGAGGTATTTAAAGTGCCCCTCAAAAAACAGACTGTAGTTTTTCAATCTCTCTTCCCTGGCTCCTCTCTGAGAGGCTGGAAAATCATCCAGGAGCATTTTATCCATTAATCCTGGGCTTTTTCTAATTCCATTTGATTTGGTCTGATTTGGATTGCTGCATCAGCAGAGAAGCTTATCAGGGTGCAGGAACTTTTCAAAGACCAGTATAAACACGCCCCATTGGCTTTCTGGATTTTCCCTTCCCTGGCATGGAGTGTGAGAGTCTTGTGAAGTAGCAAGAGAAAGCTTGATGAAGGTGCCTTCTCATAACTGGGTCAGGGCCTAGAGAGATGTCTCAGAGGTTAAGAGCACTGGCTGTTCTTCCAGAGGTCCTGAGTTCAATTCCCAGCAACCACATGGTGGCTCACAGCCATCTGTAATGACATCTGATGCCCTCTTCTGGCCTGCAGGTACATATGCAGGAAGAACACTGGACACATTAAATAAATAAATCTTAAAAGAAAACGGAACTAGGTCAAGCCACAGTATCTTCAGCTTCCTAACCAAGGCTTTCCAGCTCCCCAGGAGTCCCCCTTTTCTAGTGTCATTCTTACCTTGTGGACCCACAGAGCCTTGAGGCCCAGGGTCTCCTGTGAGGCCAGGGATACCGTCAATGCCTGGAAGACCCAAAAGTCCTGGAGGAGCCTGAATAGCTTCGGAAATTGGTGTGTGTCCTGGCACACCCTGGGGGCCTGGAAAGCCTGAAGGCAGGTGGGGAAATAGTGGTGTCAGGCTGGGAGCAGAGGAGGGGCACGGATGTCCCTCCCTCTGTCTGCCTCCAGGACAGACCACATAACCCTTGATGACCCTTCTTAGTGGCTTGGTGGGTCCCTGTGGGCAAGGTAGGGACCAAGTCATACCCAGGTTGACTCCCCATAGCTCAGTATGGAATCTACTAGGTGGAAGGCACTTAGGAAATGTCTGCTAGAAATAGAGTAGACTGAGACTTGGCTCAGGAATAGAGCAATAGGAATAGAACTTATACATTGGTCATAATGCAGCACCAAAGATGCTGTAGAGATGTATCCAACCCAAAGGTGCAGTTGGCATCCCAGCCTAAGAGCCCCACCCAAGTCAGTTACTTTACAAGTAGAATAACTTGTTCACTGCTTCATTAAGCAGGTATTTCTTAGGTGTTGACTATCTGCCAAGGTCCTGGGAGGTATGAGATTAGAGCAGTGAGGGACAGATTGTGGCTCGGTGATGAAGATGAACAATGTACAATTTTTCATCATGCAAATTTTAAGGACTGTGAAGGAAGTAAATGGCGCAGATACAATAGGAGGGAACATGGGGTGGTATGGGTAGAGGGGTCTTCTTTAGAGTCGCCAACAGATGCTCATAACCAGAGACTGTTAAGCTGAAACTTGAAACATCAGAAGTATCAGAAGGAGCTAGACATTTAAGAAGCGAAGGGCAAGAGAGCATCAGGAAACATGTACAATATTGATGCGAATGTAAACTAGTGCGGGTACCATGAAGATCAATATTGGAGCTCCTCAAAGAACTAGAACTAGAAGTGCCCTATGATCCAGCTGCACCGTTCCCAGTAATATACCCACAGGACTCCCAAGGCAGCACACCACTGAGATACCTGCACATCCAGGTTTCTCCCTGTAGTGTTCACAATAGCCAAGGTTTGGGACCAGTCTAAGCATCCACTACCAAGATGGATGGACGAAGGAAATACGGCACATACACACGAAGGGATGTTCTTCGGTCATAACGAAAGGAGAAGTGTGCCATTTACAAACAAACGGATACATGGAGAGCACCATGCTATGTGAGATACAGAGAGACATACATACATACGCATGACATGAACAGAGGAGGGGACTAATGAGGGAGAAGGGAACTAGTAGGAAGGAGAGAAGGGGGCAACAAGAAGGTCACTGGGAGAATAGTGGAGAGGCCAATGAACAATAAAGGGAGTTGCCACACATGATTTTATGGGTTATAGTTAGTTCATTTTAATGCCGTGAATAGAACGATTTGTTTTTTATTGACAACTGTATGTGAGAAAATGATTGTTGCTGGGAGGAGGCGTGCTACATGAGAAATGCTGCTGGCTTGGACCTCCAGGTAGCTGCAGCGCTGGTGTAAAGGGAGCAGGTATAAGGCATTGTTAGGGGATCTAGCTCTCAGGGACTTCTGATGGGCTGAATGCCTAGGTAGGATTGAGGACAGAGAGAAGGCTGCTTTTCTGAACTGTGAAAATGAGGGTAGGAGTCTAGAAGCCACGCAGAAGTACTCCGCGCGGGGGGGTGGGGGGTGTCAGTGGCAGAACCCATGGCGGCTAAGCAATAAGGCCCTTCAGTCCTAGGAGCAGTTGGGGACAGAGGCATCTCCAAAGTAGAGAAACTCCCTCCTGGGTTAGGGAACACGATCCCCATTTGCTTTTGTGGTGTGGCTGGACAGCTTGGCTTCTAAAAGAACCTCAGCCTCATGCCTCACCCCTTCCCTCCACAGCTCCGGCTTGGCCTAGACTCACCTCTTGGCCCTGCCTTCCCCTTCATCCCAGGAAATCCTGGGTCTCCTGGTGGCCCAACCTTGCCAGGAGTCCCCATGAGGCCAGGCTCTCCTTTCATGCCTGGCAAGGGCCAAAGGAAAACAGGTCAGGTGTTGACATGGTGACGAGGGAGACCAGACAGCAAAAAACCCTTCCACGGGTTGTACTTGGGGACCACCGTACTATGCAGTGGTGATTGATGGGTCTTACAGTGGGTGGAACAGACCTACCTTTCAGCCCTAGGTCTCCAGAGAGGCCAGAGAAACCTGGAAGTCCTTGTTTTCCCTTGAGCCCTTGAAGGCCTGGAATTCCAGGGAAGCCAGCCTCTCCAGTGTCACCTTGGTCTGAGGATGGGCCAGGGGGACCTGGAGGTCCTGGAAGGCCTGGGCGGCCTAGGGATAAGATTGGAAAAGAAATGAAGTGTAGGAAGATGGGAAGCTGTTGAAAGCCTAGGTGCTTAGGTGGCCAAAGGCCATTCATAGTTGAGGGTTTTTGTTTTTTTGCTGTGTATGGAGTCCCCATGCCCTGGCTTTCTGAAACACTTCAGCAAAATGCAGCCAGTTCTAGTCCCTCAGATCTTGGAGGAAGGGAGTAAGTTGCGGCCCAGCAGATCCACACATGCTCAGCATCAGGAAAAGGGCTGCATTATATAAAGCATATATGCAAACATCCAAGTCGGGGGGCCAGTTCTATTTAGGGCTACTTGTTTTTACCTCGTTCTCCATCTAGGCCTGGCCGCCCAGGGTCACCAGGCTGTCCTGCTATGACTGAGGGCAAGGAGATGCCTGGGGCTCCAGGGGGACCAGCAGGACCTTGGAGACCTGGGAAACCTACAAAGAATAAATAAAATGGGGCTTGGTGGGCTTCTTATGTTCAGGAGAGGGTAGAGGGAACTCAGAAAATGGAAGCTATTAAGGTAGCTGCAAGACCAGCGGACACCAGCAGAGGGCTCTTCTCTCTTCAGCCGACGTTTCCAGCGAGCAGACAGCCGTAAATAAGAACGGCTCTTCCTTTCCAGCTGGAGCTTCATTTTATCTGAACAGAGCTGTGGAAATTTCTAGCTCCTCGATTGCACTGGTGATGGAAGTATTTTAGGTTGCTTTTTCTCCAAATCATAAACAAAAGAAGGCATGGCCAAGCAGCTGGATTTTACGTTTCCCAAGTGTTGTTATTAAACACACCGGTCCATCGAACAAATTTTCCCAACAGCTGTCTGATGCTGCCAAAGAGTTATGGCTACTGTATGACCCAACCCAGACCATCCGGAACGGAGGCAGCAAGAGTACTATGGATGGATCCCCTTGTCTGTGTATCCTTGGTTTCTGGGCTATCTCCTGGCACTTCTAGGCAAACGAACCAAAAAAAAATAATCCCCAAAAACAAACAAACAAAAATCCAAAACAAAACAAAAAGCCCAAAAAACAAAAACAAAAAAACCATCTTTTATAGGTGTCATAGTAGTGGAATGAGCGCTTAGGAGCCTGTTGAACACACGTCTCTGTAACAGGTATCTGTTCCCCTTTGGTCAAAGTGAATAGTTATGTAATAGAGCATTTACAAAATACTCTGCTTAGCCGGGCGGTGGTGGCGCACGCCTTTAATCCCAGCACTGGGGGGGGGGGGGGGGAGGCAGAGGCAGGTGGATCTCTGTGAGTTCGAGGCCAGCCTGGTCTACAAGAGCTAGTTCCAAGACAGGTTCCAAAGCTACAGAGAAACCCTGTCTCGAAAAAAAAAAAAAAAAAAAAAAAAAAAACAAAAATCAACAAAAAACAAAAACAAAAAACCCAAAATCCTCTGCTCAGACTCCCATACTACTTTACATGCTTTTGACTTGTGGAATGATTTCTACCATAAGTTAAAAAACAAAAACTTTCATCAGATGACAACATATTTATTTAATACATGTGAAATACACATATGGCAGTGTTGTTGGGGAAAGATCCAAACTACCGACACATGTGGGGAAGTTCCTGCCGCCCAGCACGCATGGAACAGATGTGTTAATTGGCACAGGCTAATGGAGAGTCAACTAAGAAAGTTCAGTGTGTCTGCTCGATGAAATCTGTTGGTTGAGATTCTCTTTGCGTGTGTGAGAGAAGAAAAATCCAAAAATATTAGCACTCATTTTCCTATCATATATCTACCTTTAAAAGAAACTGGTAAGTCCATGTAAAAACTTGTAAAGAGAGATGGTAGTCTAGCCGAAGCAGGTCTTTAAAAATAGCTCATTAATGTACTGAATCACAAAGAAAACTGGAGATGAGAAGGTTGATTTAGGGAACAGGCTTTGGTTAATTTTAGGTCCTGGACAAGGGGAAAACACACGAGTAAGCACAAAAAAATTACATGTTGCTACTGGTACATTGTCAACTGTGTCACGATGACTCTCTGAAGTACTTCTCGTTTTAATTAAGGATCTGAAAAGAAAGATATAGTGCATGCTTTTTTTCCGGGAAAGAGAGCTTTAGATGTGCATTTTATATCAGCCGAAATTATGCAGAGACGACAAGGAAAATACCATAAAACCACATGTAAATGAAATAAGCGCAAGCAGCCCACAGATTCTGAGTCCCCCATGTCAGTTTTGTGAAGACTTGCCTGCTCTTTACCTGCTTTTTGACTTTACAGTTATACTAAGATGTCATCAAATGCTAAATAAATATACTACTGCCCTAAAGTAGTGCCCAAATCTCATATTGGTAACAAGTTACCATTATTGTGTGTGCTCAGGGTGGTGTGCAACAGGGCATGAGTGGCTCAGAGGACAGCTCTGTGGAGTTGGGTCTCTCTGTCAGCCTTAACTTTGGTTCCAGGGCTGAAACGCGCTTGTCAGGCTTGTAACTTAGGTGCCTTTACCCACTGAGCCATCTTTGTAAGCCCTCGTATGTATTTTTTTATGAAAACTATAATGTTCTAAATGAGGAGCTGCAAGTGGAAGATGACTGTTTTGCTAACTGATTACAAAGCCAAAGCCTGAGAAACTCTAAATACGTAAGTGTAGGCTCGAAGGATTCAGTTGCAAGTATGAAGACAGCAGTGTAATTGCGAATCATTTAGCTAAAGGTACTGTGAGCCCAGGGAATGGAGTGTTCTTGGGCTGAGTCTGTTTTACTTCCATGAGCAAATGACAGATAGTTTTGTCTGTGGGTACAATACATGCGTTATTCTTTTTAAACAAATTGGTTCAATAAAGAATAATCCAGGTATGATGAACACATCTGCCCTCCATTGGCACACTAAAGGAAAGCGAAGATGGAATCATCTCGCTAATTATCTGTGTAGCCCCCACAGATTTCACCCCCTCCTCTCAGAGACAACCATTCCCGAATTCTGTGTTCACATCCTTCCTTTTCATCATAATTTGTTCATGAATATTTGTATCCCTAAACAGTATGTTGGTTGTTTCGCTTATTTTTGAACATCTAAAGACAGAAGCACACCAAACGTATTCCTTTGTGGCGTGCCGCTACTCGTAATTATGTTCCTAGAATATATCCATCTTGATGTGTGATGTTTTCTGCAATTGTAATTAGGATTTCATGTCAGCTAAAGTAAATGAATAATTTGATAACCAGAAATTCACAGTCAAGATTTACAAATAGAAGAAGAAATGCCATATGCTTCCCTCCAGTCCCATCTTCTCTATGTCCTGGGGAAAAAAGCCACAATAGCTCTGCAGGCTCAAACCCTGCTTTGAGCCCTTCCCCTGGAGAAACTCCTGACTTCCCCAGAAGGACAAATTTGTCCTGACCAATGGAGAGATTAAACACAGAAACAAAAGCTGCCCCAATTCCAAGTGCAGCAGGAAATGCGTTAATATGTGAATCTAGTGGAAAGTGTGGTGAGATCTAAGGCCCCAAATATACTGCAGATATCACTTCCCAAGTAGCAAGTAATAGCATAGTGCCCAGGGGTTTTCGGGGCATCTGCAGGACACTGACATAGGTTCTTGGACACACGTTGCCCTACTGTTGCTAGAATCCTCCGAAAAAAACCCCTGTGAGACAGTTCTGTTGTTATATCCATTTCACAGAAAGGCATGTAACATCATTGCTCAGGATCATACCGCTTAGTGAAAGGGAGAACTGAGATTTGAACCTAACGGGCATCCTCTAAGTCATGAGGCTATACTGCATTCATTTCCTGCTTCCCTTAAGCGGGAGTCAGTATGGGTTTCCAGAACATGGCTGAGAAAACTGAAGAATGGAAATTTGCTGTTACTTTCTGAGAGGGACACACAGAAAGCAGTGTGGGGAGCTGAGATCAGGGTGGAATTTGGTTTATGAAACTATAACTGAAGGCTGGGAAGTGGTGGTGCATGCATGCTTTTAGTCCTAGCCCTTGGGAGGCAGAGGCAGGCGGGTCTCTGTGAATTCGAGGCCAGCCTGGTCTACAGAGGGAGATCCAGCACAGCCAGGGCTACACAGGGAAACCCTGTCTTGAAAAACCAAGAGAGAGAGAGAGAGAGAGAGAGAGAGAGAGAGAGAGAGAGAGAGAGAGAGAGGAAGAAGAAGAAGAAGAAGAAGAAGAAGAAGAAGAAGAAGAAGAAGAAGAAGAAGAAGAGAAAGAAAGACAGACAGACAGACAGACAGACAGACAGAAAGAAAGAAAGAAAGAAAGAAAGAAAGAAAGAAAGAAAGAAAGAAAGAAAGAGAGAGTAACCCATCCTGATAGAGTACAGACTGAGCCTGGCCTCTGGAGGCCCTTCTCTGCTTGGGTTTCTTCTGCCAGTTGGTGTCTTCCATCCTCAAGGAGCACTCAGGAAATTGTAGTTAAGATCTCACTAGATATACAAATTCTGTTTCTTCACAGCATTTATGCTGGCTCTGGATAGGTGTGAAAAAGGAGGTCCAGAGCTTCATTGGAAAGAGCTGGGGGGCGGGGAACTGGGGATTAGAGGGCACTTAGAAGAGTGCTTCCCAGCATTCTTTACTGGGAAGCCATAGGAATAGCCTATCATCCTTTTCTTAGTAGTCATATAAGGGTTCTTAGACGTTCAAAGATGTACAGCCAAGCACAATTCATCCCGGTGAACCACGTGGCCCTGATCAATACCAAACCCTGGTCCTCTGCCAACACCTCATTCAGTTTCTACAAGGTCTGACTTGGGCTAACATACCTCGGTCACCTTTTTTTCCCCTTGAACCTTGTTTTCCTGGATCTCCGATGATGATTCCTGGTATTCCCTTTTCCCCTTTGGGACCAGGCAGGCCAGCAGGCCCAGGAACACCGGTGATGCTGGCTCCTAGGAAGAGATGCAAAGGGAGGGGACAGAGCTCAGAGAGGAGAGAGCCCTTAGGTTGTCATAGTTGACTACCCTGTGGCCTGGAAGAAAAGCTCATTCCCACAGAAAGACAAAACATCCTATTTCCCCCTCATAGTAAGAACCTCCAATTGAAGACTGGTGAGGAGAACCAGGATATGGGATATGCTACAGTCATGGCTGACTTCTTCCAGGCATCTGGAAGAGCTTTATGTCCTTAAACTTGACCTTCAGGGCTTTTCTTACCTGGAGTGCCATGGGTACCCTTGGTACCTGGAAGTCCATTCAGTCCATGTAAACCAGGAGGTCCAGAGAATCCTGAGGATAGAAAACATCAGAAATGGCTCCAGCCATCTTTATCTTTATTGAGGCATTACTCATTACCCTATGGAAGAATAACCAGTTTCTAGCATACACCTTGCACCTTTGGTTTTTATGATTCTTATAAGGACCACTGCAGCTTTAAGATTAATATGACAGTTAATTAGCTGTTAGGGTTTGGATCTAAAGTGTCTCCCAAAGGCCCAAGTGTTGAAGGAGGCAGAGCCTTTAGGAAATCAATAGACTACAATGATTCCAACTTTAGAAATGTATTCATTCAATGTGACTCAAAACTTAACTAAGTTACTGAGTGGACAAGAACTTTCATGAAGTGGGGCCTAATTGGAGGAGGTAGCTAACTGGAGGCATGGCAGGAATGTATCTATTTTGTTCTGGCATTGACTCTTTCTGCTTCTTGATCACCATGAGATGAGCAGCTTGATTCTGCAACACACTCTGTAGCATGATATTCTTCCTTCCCAAAGTCTAGCTATAGTCAAACCGCATGATAGCTGGGAACTAAAACATCTGAAATCAAGAGCCCGAATCAATAGGTCCTTCCACCTGTCTTGTTTTTGTTTGTTTGAGTGACAGTCTCGTGTATCCCAGGATGCTTGTAACTCTCTACGTAACCGAGCATGACCTTTGACTTCCCATCTTCTTGCATCCACAACTTGAGTGCAGAGATTATAGGTGTGTGGCACCACTCTGGTTTCCGCAGTGCTGGGGATTGAACCTAGAGTTTTGAATACACTGGGCAGGCACTCTACCAACTGAGCTACTCCCAGTGGGTATTTTTAACAGAATGTAGGAGTAGCAATACCGGCACCTTGAGCTGTCTTCTCCCAGAAATTGGCTCTAGAAATTTAGAGCAAAGAAAGATAACACATGCTAGGCAATAACTTTTCGCTATGGCTTCATATAGTAGTTACATTGCTCATTTCTGTCATCAGATACTTGACACGGGCAGCTTAAAAAGAGAAAAAGTTTATTTTGGCTGGCAATTTGAGGGTGCCATCTATCATGCTGAATAAGACTTGGCAGCAGGAACTTGAGGCAAATGGTTATATTGCATCCATAATCATGAAGTAGATGATAATAAATGCGGGTTTTCTGCTCACTTTCACCTATTTTATTCAGTCCAGGATTCCAGCCAATGGAATGGAACTTCCTATAGTTAAGGTGCATCTAACCACCTCCATTAACTCAAATCTAGATCATTCCTTACAGCCATGTCCAGAGGCTAACCTAATCTACATTGTCCCTTAAAAGGTGTCCCCAAAACTTGTCTCCTAGCTGTTTCTAGATCTTACCAAGTTAACACTATTAACCATTTCACTTGGATATGGTTTTATTGTTTTCCTCAAGGTCTGTATTGTGATATAATAAGAGCTGGTGGGATCTTTAAGAAGTAAGGTTTAGTGAAAGTTGGCTTTGACCCTGGGACTCTCCACAAAGGAATAAGGTAGTTATTATAGACCTTGAGTTCTCATAATTGTGAATTGCTACAGAAGAATACGACTAGCCCTACCCTTCACTTTGGCCTCCTATTGAATTGTGATTCATTCTCTCTCTCTCTCTCTCTCTCTCTCTCTCTCTCTCTCTCTCTCTCACACACACACACACACACATGCACACACACACACAAAATCTGCCATGATGGTATCCCTCATGAGGTGACATAGTTATGGTATGGTTCTCCTTAAAGACAGCACTATAGCTCTTTGGAATTACTGCCTCAAAAACTATAGCCTTAATCTATTTTCTTTCTAAATAACCAACCACAAGGAGTTCACTATAGTAATGGAAAACTAATATGCATTTCTTATTAATATTTTTCTTTGTAGCTTTCACGTTCTTCTATCCCCATTCATAACTGCTCACTACCCTTCTTCTTCTTCATTCTTTTTCCCCAATTAAATATTTATTTATTTAATGTATATGAGATTTTTGCCTGCATGTATGTCTGTGTACTACACAGGTGCCTGGTTCCCATGGAGGTTAGAAGAGGGCATTGGATCACCGCAGACTGGAGTTACAGTTGGTTGTGAGCTACCAGGTGGGTGCTGGGAATCAAACTCAGGTCCTCTGCAGAAAGTCAGTGCTCTTAACCGGTGAGCCAGCTCTCTAGCCCATTCCACATTCTCCTTTTCCTTTAATTCTTGGGTCACACCTCACTCTAAGCATGGCGTCAGCTTAGCTGTTACAATCTAAGATGAAATAGTTGCCATCTGTTGTTGAGGAAAAGACACTCCCTCCCATTTCCTCCTCACAGACACACATACCTTTAGGTCCTATTAAGCCAGAGAGTCCAGGGTGGCCAATTGACCCCAGATGGCCAGGGGAACCTGGGAGGCCTGGGTCTCCTCTCATACCCGAAATCCCTTGAAGTCCTAAATGTGAGTCCAAGACAGACATTCAGAATAGTGTATATGTCTTGATTATAACTTCTCAGAAGAAAGTTGTCAAGGAGTACATAGTACCTGGAGACCCAGGAAGGCCAGGATCTCCAGCAATACCAACTTTTCCATCATCGCCTTTGTTTCCTGGGTAACCTCTGTCACCAACTAGCCCATCTTTTCCTTTAACACCTATAAGGTCAAGAAAATCGCGGGATGATTAGGGCCCCATTGCTGGAATTGAGATCCTCCACAAGAAAGCCTGAGTAGGAAGGTGAAAGCATTTTGAGATGGTGTGGGAACTTGATTCATTGAAGAAGTGCTGGGAAAGATTCTAGAAGCTGTTGTCATGTTGAAAACTGTTTTAGGTATACACCATGCTAAAGGTCCTTGTCAGTGTACAAATCATTTTGCCTGGGAAAACTGTAAGCATCCCCTGAATGGATGCTGAAGAACTTGGGGGCTGGTCTCCAAAATTCCTTCTAGTCCTCAGTTCTAAAGCACTTGTGAGGTATACGCAAAACTATCTCAGCCTTACCTTTAAAACCTAATTCACCAGGCTGTCCCTTGGGTCCGGGGCTTCCAGAAATGCCAAGTGTTTGGCCTTGATCTCCTGCAGGTATAAAAAATAATTTTTCAAATGTTCGTTTCTTTCACCAAAATAATCTTTTCAATCTTTCCTCCCTCAGTTCAGATTCATTGTGGCCAGAGGAGCTTCTTGATGAAACTGCCCACTAGGTAAAGGGACCTAGGATTCTGGCAAGCTACTGGCATGAGATGTTCCTATACAGAACATTGGCAACACATCACTAGGCCTAGTACGTGTGAGAAGATGGTAAGTGGGCCCCAAGTTGTGATCAGAATAGAACAGTGATTCTTGTAAAGATGGGAACTGTTCCTGCCTTGGGGCCTGTGCTCATCAGCAGAAGAGTTGTCCTGACCTGAAGTTCTTTTACCCTGCTGTTTTGAAAGCAGATGGGTCAAAATAGAAAACCAAAGGAACACTTATTACTTTTTTGCCATGAAAACCCTGGGAAGAGATTTTGGCAGGTAGCACTGTTGTGTCTTTGAAGAACAAATGTAGAAGGAGCAGTGGGCTGCGTTCCTGCCCTGCTCCTGCATGGCTAGCTTTACACCCAAAATAACAACACACAAATTATATTCTTTTAAACACTGCCTGGCCCATTAGTTTTAGCCTCTTATTGGCTAATTCCCACATCTTGCTTTAACCCATATTTAGTAATCTGTGTAGCACCATGGGGTGGTGGCTTACCAGGAAGGATCTTAACCTGTGTCTATCTTGGAGAGGAGAGCTATAGCGTCTGCTTGAATCTGCTTCTTTCTCCCAGCATTCTGTTCTGTCTACTCCACCCACCTATGTTCTGACCTATCAGGCCAAACAGTTTCTTTATTAATTAACCAATGAAAGCAACAGATAGACAGATGACCCTCCTCCATCAAACAAAAACTGTGGAAGGTGTTTGGCCAAATGGGAAATGAAAACCAAATTTATTTTCCCTCTAAACACAACTCTGCCCAGCCCTGAGTTATGGATTGGTAGAAAACCTTATGTTGGTCTAGGCAAACACACCAAAAGAGAAAATGTCCCCTACCTTTTAAACCTGGGATACCAGTTGCTCCCAGTGGGCCAGAAGTTCCAGTGCGACCCTGTGAACCCTTCAAGGCAATAGAGGAATCATTATTTTTGCCTAGAGCTCAGAGATGCTCACCATATTTCTCCTTTCTCCCAACCCCCAGCCATTGCCTGAGAGATGCTGATTACATATTCTGTGTTAGGTGGGACAGGCCTGTAGATGGGAAGGGGCTGAGCCAGGGACAGGCATGCATACTTAGGGTTTACGGGGGGGGGGGGGGATATTCCATCTGTAGATTACTCCTAGTCATGTCATTCATAGCCTACCAGAATCAAAATCTCGGTGAATCAGTGTATGGTTGCATTAACTATTAAGTCTCAGAAAACAGGACATGAACCCTAGGCGAGGTGCTCAGTCTGCTCTGCTGGTATTCAGCTACCACACTTTGTCCAAAACTCTGGAGTCATGCCACACAACCATATCTTCCTCCAGGTCTGAGGGAACATGTCTATAATCTCGGCACTCAGGAAACAGAGGCAGGAACTTCACAAGTTCCACACCAGCCTAGTGAGACCCTGCCTCAAAACTGGAAAAACAATAACAGCAGTCTCGCTTTCCTAAGCAGGGCTAGACCTCTGCTGCAGGCTTCCACAAGGAAGGAGAGGTTGCCCCGTCACCAGGTAGCAGGCTGTCAGTGCGCAGGTGCGAATCTGTATTTGGATGAGTAGCTTCCATATTCACCTGCACACAGTGACAGCTTTCTGAAGCAGTGCATCTGGGCAGTGGTTATGTCAGTGGCTCTCAGCTGTTCTAGTACAGCTTGAGGTATTTGGAGATAGACCCAGGAAAAAGGCAGCCAGTTAGTGTTTTATACAGGAGACTTGAGTAATGGCCTGGGTTTGTTGGCCCACTACCTTCAATGGCATCCCCACTATTGTGCCTGCCTTCTGGCCTGGCTTCTTGTAGCACACTGCTGTAGATATAGATGTTCCTAATGGCAGTCTCTGCTTATGCCGGGATCCCTTCCTCCCTAAATGCATTCCCACTTTCTTTCTATCCCTCTCCCTCTGTGAGTTGTCAGGACTTTTCGCCTAGAAGAATTTCTTGGGAGACTATTTGAGCCATGCAAGTGTACCCTCTCTACCAGATAAACTAACACTTTTGAAAGACAGTAATTTGTTTGTAGGGAGTACAGGTGTTCTGGGCCCAATTCATTTGATCAGACTCTTATTTATGTAGAACATTCCACGCGTTTGACACAATGTTAAGGTCTTTGCATGTCTCCTCTCATTTAATCTTCATACTGTCTGAAAGAAGTTTGTTATTAGTCTACTATTTTTAACGGATGAAAAAATAAAGTTCAGTGAAGTTAATTAAGCAAGATACACAGGATCACAGAGCAAATGAGTGACATTCAAATTCAAGGCCATCTGTTAAAACTTCTCTAGTTTACTCGGTCTTATTTATATTTTTAAATTTGTGTGTGTGTGTGTGTGTGTGTGTGTTTGACAGAGTGAGAGAGAGAGAAAGAGAGAGAGAGACAGAGAGAGAGAGAGAGAGAGAGAGAGAGAGAGAGAGAGAGAGAGAGAGAAAGAGAAAGAGAATGAATACCACTACCATGCTACCATGTGTGCAGGTGTCCATGGAGGCCAAAGAATGCTTTGGATTCCCTAGAGCTGTGCTTCATAGGAAGTTGTAAGCCATCCAAATAGAACAGCAAGTATGTTTAACCACTGAGCCATCTCTACAGCCCCTACCCCACCTCTTTACTACAAGGGGCCAGTAATGGGAACAAAACCCCAGAGGTTATCTTGAGGGTAAGGGTTGGGAAGTAGGCTAAAACCAGAAAGATGGGAACCTGGGGCCTGTGCCTATGCAGTGAAGGTTCTTTTGTGGTGAAGAGACAGGAATCTGGATAAACTTACACTTTTTCCTGGCAATCCTGGGAAACCTGTGATCCCCAGGGACCCCTTCAGGCCAGGTAAGCCGCTTCTTCCCACAGATCCGGGGGCACCTTGCCTCCCACTGAGTCCTTTGATGATACTGGACTGGCCAGGAGCTCCAGGTGGACCTGGTAACCCTGGGATGCCAGACTCTCCTTTTTCACCTGGGAAAGAAGCAAAACCTATTAGAAAAAGGCTAGAGGCAACAAAATATCTGTTTGTCTAGGTGCAGGTGCCCAAAGCCATATACCAAATGTATTCTCAGGTGAAGGGGAAGCTAGTTTGTGGGGTGGGGAAGTGACATTGATGTCACTCCAGCTTTAGCATTGGGCAAGCAGCTCAATATCCATGCCTCTCTTTCTACCAGTCTCTTTCTGGGGTACCACAGACTCAGCAAAAGTGAAGGTAGCCTCCTTGAACCCCATGTTGCCTCCCATATTGCCGTTCTTGGGGGTAAACTTTGCTTTTCATGGGGAGGAAGCCTAGGATAGCTGTAAATCCTTTCTTGAGAATTACTCCTGAACATCCTGCCTCAGCACCTCTGGGCCCAGGAAATCCAATTGATCCAGCAGAACCTCGAGAGCCTTTTTCTCCTTTGAACCAAAGGTTCAGCATTGGAGGTCTTGGACTGGTTGCGCCAACTGACCCTGGATCCCCTCTGTCTCCTGAAGGAAGGAAGATCAGGTGGTCAGGATGAGAGAGACAGTTTACACACAAAGTCACACTGGGTTTGATGTTTCATATTGTTTCTTACCACACTACCCACCCCCAGCCCAGTTTTTAGGCCTTTCTGTCCTCTTCCCTATCCTGTCATTGAACTTGACATTTCTGTGTATGCTTTCTCTTTCTCCAACCCCAAAGTCATCAGTAACTTTAGACCCTACTCAAAATTCTCCATTTTGGTTTGAATAAGTGTCCCCCAAAAATCTGGGTAGTAATGGCTTGATTCTCAGCCATTGACTTCTTATGGAGGTGAAAGAGCCTTTGATGCATGGGGTGGAGTGGGGGAAGTCAAATTAGCGGGTACAGGTTCTTGAAGGGGATGATGGGGCTCTCTTTCTTATCACTTCCTCAGTTTTGCTTCCCAACTGCCATGATGTAAGCTCTGCTCCATGATGTATGGTGCCATCGCAGGCCCAGAGGCAGCAAGATCAACTGACCACAGCTGGAACCCTCGGAAACTAAGATCTAAAGTTAGCCCCTGTCATCTTACAAGCTCTTGATGCTAGGTATTTTTTTTCAGTACTCAAAAGCTGACTAACATAGTCCATAACATGTAGTGTTGACTCTGAAGTGAATAGGTTTTTGGTTTCAAAGGACTTAATTAAGAAGTTCAAATTTTTGTTCAATATAGAGTTGACATTTATCACACGAATGGCAAAGGTGACAAACAAAATACACTTTGAAAACCAAAGTGCTTGCTTTGGAATCTCTCTCTGTCGCTTCTCTTTCTGTCTAATACACCCACCCCACACACACCCTCTTACCTTTTTCACCTGGAGTACCAGCCTGTCCAGGTTGTCCCACCTTTCCAAATGAACCGGAAGATCCCTTTAATCCATCAGCCCCAGGGATACCGGGAAGGCCAGGTAAGCCAGGAAATCCTGCTGGCCCAGAGGGCCCCTTTTCACCTGTTGAAAAGCAAGCCTTTCTTTATCATGTCTGCAGTACATACAAAGAGACAAAGGGGGGGGGGCACAGAAAGCTCTAACTACTTGTCCAGTGTCACAGAGCTAAGAAGGTGCAGAGAAGAGATTTGAACACAGGTTTCTCTAACTCTAAAGTGTAAGGTGTTTTTTTTTTCCCCAAACTGGTTAGTTATTACCCATTCAGATAATGTGGGTTGTTTTACGTCATTCAGAGCATGTGTCAACCCCCCCCCCCCCAAAAAAACCCCAAAAAACAAACAAACAAAAACCCTCACCTGGGTCCAGGAGACAAACAGAGGCAAAGAGCTAAGCACACCCTTGCCCCTTTGTGCTAACCAGTTGTGTGTCCTGCCCTGAGACTAGCCATTTTCTCCGGTTTAAAAGAGAGATGCCACACACCTAACCCCTGCAATGATAATAAGAAGTGAGGGCTGTCAGGCTCCTTGGTCCGGTGTCATGTAGAGTGATCTAGATGCAGCTGTTACTGCCCTGGCCCTTGCTGGGCATGTCGATCACCCCACTGTTCCTCACAGCAAGTAGTTTGAGGAACTCACATTAGCTGACTGTCTTCCTTTAGCCTGGTTTAAAGATCTTGCTACAGAAAATCCTGCCTACCTTCTGCTCCTGGGTAGAGAGGAGGGAACACTTTGGGTAGTTCAGAATGAATGCTCCATTTAGGGAGCCCCTGCCCACTTCACTAATCTTCCCATTTTACTTCACTTACCCTTTTGGCCTGGGATGCCTGGCAACCCAGTGACTCCTGGCAAACCCGGGCTTCCCAGGAAACCAGCTGACCCTTGAGAACCAGGAAGGCCTTTGATCCCGGGTAGACCTCGTTTTCCGGTTGACCCAGGTTGACCTATGTCTCCTCTTTGGCCCTTCTTTCCAGGCTTCCCTGAATGGAGAGAACATAGGTCAGCTAGTAAGCAAGGTTCTGGTCAGATCTGGGCCACTGCTTAGCTTATTCTCATTGGTTCTGATTGGCTGGCTTGTCGAGCTTTGTCCATAGCCCTTTAACAATACCCAGCGAGAGCTGCCAGCTAGCTGAGTGCCTCGTTGGTGAGAGCATCCGTACCTACCACCCAGCGCACCACACTTAAATGCATATTGCTTCAAGCATGGCACAGTGGTGGCAGGAAAAGCAACCCCTTTGAGACTATAACTTCTTCTTTTATGAATGTAGTTTACACCGGAGCCTTTGAATAGAAGCCAGGGTGGCAGCTGGGCTCCAGTTTCCCGGCACTTGCACCCCCGAATCAAGTTACAGTGGCAGTTTCCTGAACCAATTCGCAAAGCAGACGCTAAAGCTGAGCTGTTGTTCTAACTTCCCAGGGAGTCTTGGATACAGGGTTGCCCTTTTAATCCCTCAAGCAAGCGGTTAAATCAGCCAGTTCCTTGGCATTAGGTTTGAAAGGCCCCCTAGTGCCAAGTACTGTAGAGACCCGCAAGGCCCATTTGATCTCCTGGGTACTCTGAGTCGCCTTTCACCACACTCTTTAAGTTGGTCAATGGGATTAACCTCCTGAGCTGCTGCCAAAGTGGAATGTCCAGGTACAAAGCAAAGAAATTAAAAGAAAAAAAAAAACCCAAAGGATTAAATCAATGACGACAGAAGTATTTGGGCTCCCAAGGACCTAACTGAATGGCTGACTTAGCTTTCCATGAAATGAAAAGCATCAAGTAGCTGTGACCCCCAGGATTCCAATAGGAAGCTGGGAAGAGAGCTCTATAACAGGAGAGAGGAATACAATGGGAGCCAGTGCTCTAGCAGGGTTCAGGGATCCCTGGCCTTGTAAGCAAGGCCATGTTAGAGTGGCTAATCAGATAATTCCCCAGTGGGGAGTCTTAGTCGGTGAGCTTGTGAGTTGTTTTTTTTCTTCTTCTTCTTCATGTCAGCATCTTATAGGAAGACCCCAGAAACAGAAGGACAAAGGAGATAAAGTGGATATTAATGGCTCTGCCAATAACTCAGCTTCAGCCGCTTAGTCTAGCAGACAGAGTGAGGGTGATGGTATAGAATTCCTTGGTACTGAGTGAAAGCCACTGTTAGCCTATGGATCCTCAGAGGTCTGTTCCCCTGACAGGCAGGCCACTGTGGGGTGGGAGGAGTTCAGCTTCAGTTTCTTTGTAGCTCAAAGCAGGCTCGCCATAGCCCCAGTGACTGTACAACACAACTCAGCAGAGGGTGGCTTTAAAAAAAAATAGAGAAAGGCCAGAGGCAGGCCCAAGCATCAAAAGGGGGCAGGAGGCCATGGAGGACAGAAATGACAGAGATTTGTTGTCATAACTCAGAAGCTAAACCATAGCAATGCCTTCTGCCTGGCACAGCCAGGGTGACTTGGGATTTGACACTTGAGAGATTAGGAAAGTCAAATCTCCTAGATTCTGATCATGTCACACTGCCACTGTTAGTCCCCAAGATGCCTAAGCCTAAGTAAAGCCTAGCTAAAGTTGCTCAAGTTGGGGGTTCTTCCTCCAGTGGACCTACCTGAGATGCCAGGAAGGCCTGGTGCTCCTTGGAGTCCAGATGTGCCCTTGACACCAAATGCATCACTAGACCCTGAGAGTCCTGGCTCTCCCGGTGGTCCTGATGTTCCAGGGTTGCCCCTCTCACCTTTGGGGCCTTGCATACCAGACTTCCCAGTCAAACCTAATAAAAAAAAGAGGTGGCAAATGTTTATAGGCTGGATCACAGGGAGGCACTGTGCCACCAAATCATCTTCCAATGGAAGTTTTAGCCCAGGATTCAGCTCAGGTGAATTGTCCTCTATTGTCAGCAGCTTTGCAAAAAAAAAAAGAAAAAAATATGACTATTGGTTACAGCTACTCCTGGAATTACTAGGATAGGAAAATAGACTCCAACCACATAAGGAAAATCCGCCCTCACAGAGAGACAGAATAGAATGTCATTTCAGCTTCCCAATTAATTATTTCAGATTCAGCCATGCATTTCATGCTTGTATTCATGCAAAGACAGCAGTTATTATAAAGCTTTCTATTCATTGTTAAGTAAGGGGTCAAGAAGAATCACCCATGGGCCCTGAAAGGCCAGAGTCTCCAGGAAATCCTTTGTCCCCTGGCAATCCCTGTAGTCCTTGCTCCCCGGAAGCACCATTTTCAGCACCAAAGATATCACCAGTGGCTCCCTTGGAACCTGGTAAACCTGGACTGCCAGCCTTCCCAGGCAGGCCATCTTTTCCAGGAAGCCCAGGAAACCCAGGCAATCCCTTCTCCCCATGAGGTCCAGGAAATCCTAAATGTAAAGAGGCAAAGATTTAAAAAAAAAAAGCAATGATGTCTAGAAGCAATTTCTTTGGATGGCGATCTGAGACGGCTTTTTCTAATACAAAAGCTAATATATTAATAATGATCAGCAGTCTCTATCCCATGGAGGATTTGTGCAGAGGTAGGGACTACAGCACATGAGTGGAAGACAGTTCTAGTTCTGGGAGGCTGGGAGTTGGCACAGCTTAGCAACCTGCTCCTATTCCTGGGGCTCGGTAGTTGCTAATAGCCCAAGTCATACGGAGCCCCTCTGGTCAAAGTTTAGCCTCTCTTGCAGCTATTGAGCTCCAGCTGCCATGCCCTCCTTCTTCTCAAGTGGGCAGAAAGTAGTGGAAAGACCTGAAGCAACAAGACACACTAGAGCAGACGGCTTAGGAGAGGCCCTGAGTGCTAGAGCAATGGCAGTTCAGAACATATTATGACACACAGATTGCTAACACTATCCTGGAGGTTCTGCCCACTGGATATTGTGAACAGGCTGAGAGTTGACATGACGACTAAATTCCCAGGTGTTGCAGGTGCTGACCTAGGGGACACAGTCGGAGAAGCTGTGGTACACTGCAGGCCTGAAGCTCAGCTTCTTTTGGGCCGATCTGAATAACTCTCTCTGACCTCCAAGTAGTTCATCTGGAATACTGCCATAAGACTGGTAAGCAGACAGCTGCAGAGTCCTGGTTTTGTCACAGTGGGTTTTTTGAGGTATGGTTTCCTCATCTGAGAGTCAAGGGGTTGCCTCCTTTGTTTTTGACATGGTCCTTATTGCTGTGTTAGGCCCTCATTCTATCTATGGCTCTCTCTTGCGTTTTGCCAGGAAGCGAGTAAACTCAAACCATCTCAGCCACACCAGGGAGCAGACCTAGCTTACTGTCACCCGTGGTGAGTGGAAAGAATCCCAACCCAACAGCCACACAAGGGGTGCCTCCTTTCCTTACCTGGCAATCCTGGAAGATGAATTAACCCCGGACTTCCGGGCCCTCCTTTACTTCCATGAGTGCCAGGCTTGCCTGGAATTCCAGGGAGGCCCCGAGCTCCTTTAGAGCCTGAAACCCAAGTGCAGGTAGTGAGGGGAAAGGGACACTAGCAAGGAGAGGCTAGATTTATGATGTTTAGCCAACAATCCTCCTCTCTTGGCCGACCACCCTGAGTCACGCCTCTCAACACCACAGTCTCCAGCCACTGTGTCCTCAGTCACTGAGAAGCCACTCAGCCGTACACTCATCACTAAGGGATCCTCCGCTTCCTTTGATTCAAGGCCCTTAAAGAGTGCTTACTTTCTCTGGCCACATTCCATACCTGGGAATCCAGGAGCTCCAGGAAATCCCGATGGACCGTATGACCCAGGAATAATACAAGGCAAGGTTACCCCTGTAAATGATAACACATGGAAGTGTGAACTCACCAAGACAGAGAAGAGTTCCCCCCTTAGGCTCCTTTCCTCCAATTCTTTTTAGTGGACAATCGTGGTCTCCCCACTCAGAAGCTAGGAACCCACAGCTTGGCCTCCGAAACTCTTGGGAGACACAACCGGCGCGTGCAATCCTGTTCTTAGTGTTCAGGTGCCAGAGTATCACTTATTAAACCACCACTGCCTGATGGGCAAGCTGCCATCTAGGCAGAGGGAGTCACCCATGCAGGAGCAGCCATGAGCAGCAACTGTCTGCTTGCTGTTCCCTTAGCATCTCTTTCTAGCACTTAAGTTCCAGCACTAAGGGATCATGGTGCCTGCATTATTAGAGTGGATAATTTGAAGCCACAGCTATTCGAGTTCACACTTACACTTCTTCTTTTGAAAAAAAAATTATATATTTATTTTTAAAATTGTACGCATCTGGGTGTTTTGCCTCCCTGTATGCTGTGCACCGCATGTGTGCCTGGTGCCCATGGAGGCCCGGTGGAGGCCAGAAGAGGGTGTTGGATCCTCTGGAACTGGAGTTATAGTTAGCTGTGAACTTCCGTGTAGGTGCTGGGAATTGAAGCCTTTTTTTTTGAAGGCTGTCTTCAAAGCATGGGGCTCTTTTAAAGCAGTTCATTATTTTGAGTCCACTAAAATTTATTGGCCATCCTTATTCAGGTATGTGTATCTCTAAACTAAGTAAACACTTAAGATCACTCCCTTGGTCATGAGAGACAAATTGAGACTCCTCAGCTTCTTCTCAGAAACTGTACACTCTGCTACTTGGGGAACAGAGACAGTCAATTTCAGTATTCAAGGCTGAGATTAGCATTCACAGCCTTTTCTGTAGGAAATTCTTCTTTGCTCACTCATATTGCAAATAGTCTGTAGGACCACAGAGGGGACCTTCAATAAACTCTCTGTGACAGACTGTTTGTGGATTTCCTTGAGTGCCATTTACAAACAATTGCTATGCTAATTAAAGTCAGCTTGCCCTATTCATTAAAACAATCCTCCAAGGTCTTTCTTAAACCACAGTGTCACTGGTTCCAACAAAACTCTGTAGCATTTGTTAAAAAACAATAACAAAAAAACCACAACTCTAAAAACTGTGAGTACAGCGTAGGATTATTTTTGAAAACTGTGTATAAAGCCTGTGATTCAGACTGCTTACATAAGTAACTGCCATCTCTCCTTTTACTTGCTTCTGTTCTCCAATATAAAGTCTTGTTTAAAGAAAAAAAATAAAACAAACGAACAGACTCACTTGTTTTACTCTTAAGTCAACATTGGGAATTGAACGGTATATTGTATTGGTTATACTGGGCTCGGGAGCCAGACAGAATTTAAGCTGGTGTCTTATTTCTGTTATTACACACCTGTATGGGAAAATACTTGAGTTCTCTGAGCCTCATACATCGAAGGGGAGCTACCTATCCAATAGTGTCTGTGAGCAGTCCATGAGACAGAGACAGAAGCGCTTGATGCCATGCCTGGCCCCTGCTGCCTGCTCAGCGAATGGCAGCTCGTATCTTCCTGGAGAGATGTTCAGAGGAGCTTCTGTTCTTGAGCGCCTTGTGTTTCGCTGTAGGCAGTCTTGTGATGGTCCTGGAAGGCTTCTAGACCTCCTGCTCTTCTGGTCATATTCCCCGCAGCTATAAAGATGGCCCTAAGCATGAATCCTCTCCCATGTGTGGGCACACACTTTCACCATGTCAGACACTAAGGTGGCAGAGCTTTCTCCACTGTGGAAATGTGTGCTATTGACAGGCACCTCAGAGTGAGATGGTTCCCGCTGGCTGGGAACTTCCAGTCCTGTATTCTGCTGGGGCCCAGAGCTTTTGAATGAAAGGGAAAGATATCCCCTGGAACTGATGTCATGAAAGGGACCCCATACGAGACTTTTCTGCCACCCAACTAACTCCAGAGCCCATCAGTTTCAATGTGTCTGTATCTTACTGTTGTATTTCTATTGCCTTAATCATGTATCACAGAACAAACTAAATAAAATATAAGTATCCCTGAGTGGAGTTTAAATGTAAAGCCACCCATATCCCCAATTTATCAGATGAGTTTATAGATTCTTTTCACCTGTGAGAACTAGATCAGAGAAAAGCTTTTACAAAACGGAACTGAGGCCAGCCATCCATTCTAGGGAAGGAAACTGGTGACAAAGGAAGGTAGGTAGAAGCCAGAAGAAATCAAGGCAGCAAGTTCCTCCACAATATCCTCCTCACCATTCTGACACAGACCACCCTGCACTATATTTTGAAAGGAGGGCTTTAAAATGATGGGAAAGTTAAGGACTTCACATCACTTTGCATGGTGTCTGCTTTTATTATATATTGCCATGTTTTCAGCTTCACATTCCTGAATTCCGACCATTCGCAATAAAGCAGAAGTCAGCTTTAGCCAGGTTTTGCTTTATACGTGCAACAGATGACTACATTGTTCAGAATTTCCACCACAAATACCAAAATTCATCTTTAGAATATAAAGTACCTCTAGTTTTCAAGACTCTGTTATTTGCATTTATTCTGACACTAAATAATAGAGACTAGACATGAGTGGCTCCTTGCACACGCACCTTGCAAGGCAAGTTAGAACCCACTGAAAGCTCAGAAAATGCGATGAGAAACTGGCCAATGCATTAACACGTGTGGTGAAGGAAATCAGCCCCTCTCAGGGACTGCATACCACTTCCTCCTGTGGTCCCTTGCAGTTAGGTACTAAGGAGCCCTTAAAGCAGTATCAGTGGCCAGTGACAGCCTCTGCAGCCCAGTCTCACAGTTACCCTGCCTCCAAAAGGGTGCAATGTAGTATTTAAGGCATTCTGAGTGGCAGAGGCAAAGGTGAACAAAAGAGAAAAGGTGTTTCGCCAACATCCATGTCTGAGAACCTGAAGATGTAGCGAGCTCTGGCCTCCCGCCATGCCTAAGTGTCTTTTAACCATCTTTCTCCCTGCTGCAGCAATAATCACCTAGACCAATCATGGGCAGGAAAAGAAATAATGAAACCGAGACACGTGTTTGTTGCGTCCTAAGGGAGGTCTTGTGTACAGACCAGATCTACTAGCCAACCACATTCATCATGGGCATTGAGTGGAGTGCTGGCACCCACACATAATCAAGTACACAGAAACCGCTCGCAGTAATAACCTGGGTGATAGATTACATTGAAAATCTGGAGCCAGAGCCTCTGTAGGGACCATCAGTTGTCAGTGTTCCCAGAGTTTGCAATAATTCATACCACTAAGTTGAACAGCTTCTGATGACTGCATGCCCTTCCCTGGCGATACAAATGTCTGGTTCTGGCAGGAATAGGCAACACTTATGAACACCATCTTACATTTTGGTGACAACAGAGCTGGCTATAACGCATAAAGGTGCTTGTAAATGATTGGAAAGAATATTATATTTAGTGAGTTATATTTAACTACTGAAGATAAAAGGAAATGTAGTATTCTAAATGAAGTACTTGCAGTGTGTGGTGCTATATACCTTTAATCACAACATGTAGGAAGAAGTGGCAGACCGATCTCTGTGAGTTCAAGGTCAGCCTGGTCTACCGTAGTGAGTTCTAGGATAGTCAAGGTCATGTAGAGAGATCCTGTTTCAAACAAACAAACAAACAAACAAACACCCCCAACACAAAACTAATAAAGATTTATTTGAAAATCCAGGTACTTCCAAAAGAACATTCTCTACATAAAACACCTTCCAGACTAGACTTACCAGCACTGTGTTCCTGAGAACGTTCTATATTTACTAGTTTGGGATAGAAACTATCCCACTGGTATCTTCCTTGATGCAGCCTCATTTCAAACAAAAAGATTGTTGATAATGTCCAAAAGGTTTGAGAGTGTACAAGTTTATAGGTATCATGCATTGTAACCAAATTTAAAACCTACTTGCCTTCAAAAAGGGTTGAGAGCAACAGGTGAAGAGCAATAGAATGACCGTAACTAATAACCCCAGGGAATAGAGTTGAAATCAGAACTTCTCAAAGGAAAATGGATATTATTTAACAAGATACAGATTAGGGAAGAAGAACTCTTTCCTAGCTTGTACAAGGCCTGCACTTAAACACAGACTTTTCTCATGGCTTCCATAAACCTTTGTGAAATGAAATCCTGACTTGGTTTCAAGAATCTTGAATGAGGCTTTAGCTTGTGCCTCCATGCTTATCACATTAAGCAAAGTCTATTTTAAAATATGAACATTTAAGACAGGATATATTATGTTTATTTGTTAACCATTCAAGGTTGTTAGGAAGGGCTTTTCATCTGTATATAAATATTGGTCTCTCAAGGAATGCTGTACTCTGCTAGGCAGGTTGAAAGGGTAAGAAGCTTCACCTTCTTCAGTACCTAGAGACTTTACAATGTTGTTGGTAAAGAATAAAAAACCATTAATAGAAGCAGTAATTTAAGTAATAATGGTACAGTGTAAAAATGAAGAGAAGGGTAATTGTCAGCACTGTGCATAAATAGAATTGAATGGAAACACTCAGCAAGGAACAGAAGAAAAACTCCATAGGAAATTGTCTTTTGTTCACTTATCCATCCATCCATCCAACCATACGTCTATCTTTTCCAAAAGCCCTTGAGCATTTGATAAGCTAGGCATGCTATACTGAGAACTTATCAGCAAGAAGAGCAAAGTAATCATGGGAGGCATTTCCAAGAACAAGATCACCTTAAATTTTCAAACTTCGATGACTATGAGAAGTGTGGTGCCATTCATAGAAAAGGAAAAGTCACAGACCACAAGAACTGTGATGAAGAGGTCTTTTGACTGCACAAAAGACAAGTTACAGTATGGGACCTTCAGACTATATAAGCAGGAATATTGCCTATTATAAACCTTGAAATTCAAGTGGGAAAACTAAGTTATTGAAAGAGAGTTAAGTATTATATAAGGGGTAGGTTAGAATCCCTGAGCAATCTGAGGGTCTGTCATTTGGGAAAGGTCTTTGTCTCCTGATGTTATAGCCATAACAACCATACAACTTAGAGAACTATTTATCAAACCTTCTGCTAACTACTTTGATGGTATTTACAAAAGTGCCATCCATCCTCTCCCCGAACTTTTCTATGGATTGTGAGCTCATAACCTACCTAGGCAGCTCCATGACATTTTCAGTTCAATTACAAGAGTCTTCATTAAGAAGAGCTGAAACCCACATTGTTCTACCTTACAAACTTACCACAATACAGTGATGAGCCATTTCCTACTTGAAACCCCTTGAGGATTGACTGGAGTGATTACAGCTAGTCAGATCTCTTTTTCTGACGCATTTCATGCTTATGAGTCATGGTCATTTCACAAAAGGCTGACTTTTCAAGTCGAAAACCATCTGATTGTATGACTCACCTTGAGCTCCACGGAGGCCCGGTTGCCCTGGTAACCCATCTATTCCTTTATCTCCAGGAAGTCCACGGGGGCCCGGAAGCCCCGGCAGCCCAATTCCTGGTGGTCCAGTTGGACCATCAAGGCCCTTTTTACCAGAAAGTCCTGGTGACCCCTTTTCACCTTGGAAGCCAGATCCACTGTCTCCCTAAACAATAAAAGAAAAAGAGAAAGAAAGATCATTTTAAGACTTATCATCTGAAAAGGCCTCTAACCATAGTAACGAGGTAGTCAGTGAGCAATGCTTTGTGTTTTGTGAACATTCTCCATCATTCTAGTTTATCAACCAGCCTCTGAGTTTGCTGACTGGAAATGAGTCTTGCCAACTCTGGGTGGTCTGACTTTGAAAGAGGTTCTAGATAAGGCTAGGGGAAAGAAGTAGGAAATGAGAATGGCACCAACAACCCTTGTAGTCAAAGAAAGTGACTGGATTACTTGAGAGAGTAAGTCATTGGGAAGCCAAATCATTTGAAATTGATATGGTTAATTATTCCTAGTGCTTATCAAATGAGAGAATAGAGAAAAAAAATCTTATTTTACAGAAAATTAAAGCATGGAGTTAACATGTTGGGGGGAGTCAGACTCTATTCTATCTTATTCCATAATGCAATGAGCAGTAAGTCTCCCCTGAGTCCAGTAAGGTGGTTTATAGAGCTAACCAGTTAGGAATGATCTACTTACCTGAATGCCTGGGAGGCCCGGTAAACCTGGTATTCCATCCTTGCCTGGAGCTCCTGCCATACCTGGAGTCCCCTGAGGACCAGCGTCACCTTTGTCTCCTGGCCGTTTTGGTCCTCTACTGATGGTTGGTTCTCCTTTCTTTCCTTTGAGGCCTGTGTGTCCTCTAGATCCAAATAACCCCTGATAAAGAAATAAAAGGCAGCAATCAGGAAATGCAGGCTTCATAGAATTCTTGTGCTGAGCAACGGTATGACCTAAAGTGTGTGATTAAGGGTATTCTTTCACAGTGTTCTGGGCAAGTGATTATGTAGCTATCTTGGATAATTACTTCACATTTTCTGTATCTTTTCCAAACTTTGAAATCTATGAAGACTGGACTTCCTCTTAGTTTCTAAGCAGTATCACTCAGCCAGGCAAATCTAAGTTACTGTGTGCAAGGGAAGGAGGGAACAATGGTAGGTTAAAGCAGAAAGCGACTTTAGAGACCATCTGGTCAGATTGCTTCATGTGACAAAGGCCCATGGTTTTGTTTTCTTTTTTGCTTATTTTCAAAGTTTCTGTTAATTTATTCTCGGCAGAAGATTTTCTCCACTAATTCATCAGCACAATTTCCAATTAGAGCCTAGGCTTACAAAAGCAATGCTTCTGATTTTTCAATTGTTGAGGGAATTTCTTGTGCTCCCAATTACCACTGTGATTGGTTACTTGTCAATGGGAAACAAGAATTGATTTGGCTAACTGCAGAAATGTAAGCAAAATCTTCAGAGATTGTTATCATGCATTTATTTTACCCCTATCTTTCATTAGAAAAATGATTGATGGGAAGCGAAGAACATTTGAATTCTCCATTCCCCTTTCTGTATCAAAGTTAATTAGGACTTACTGGAGCCCCAGCTGGGCCAGATGCACCCCGAGAGCCTGGATCTCCTCTAGCCCCTTTAATACCCGGGAGGCCGATGAGACCTTGTGCCCCAGGCAGGCCTGGTTCCCCATTTGGTCCAATGTTGGGCGTCCCACCTTCACAAGCACAAAACCCAGAGTCTCCTGAAGGAAAAAGAGACAACAAGTAAACAAAGAAAAGTACGAACGACGACAACTAATGAAGTAGGTTCTTTTTCCAAGAGTGGTTACCCATGATTGACAAGCATCCCTTGGGGGAAAATCAAAGGGCTTTGCAGAGACTCAAGGAGCCTAAGGCCACCAGAAGACAGCTGGGCTTGTGCGTCAATTTTTACTAGTCCTGGAAGAGGTCCAGCTACCATCGAGTCTCATGTTGAGAACCACCAATGGCCACTAAAACAACCGAGGGCCTAGAATTTAGTTCACACATACTGGTGTGACTGATGATGGCAGGCGCTTCAGCGAAGTGCATTTTTCAAAGGCAGGTCTCATACAGGGCATGTTGGTCTCAAACTCACGTAGGCGTGTGCCCCCAAGCTCATTTTCAACAAAGCACATCCGAAGACATACAAAGGAGCTACAAGTATCATGGAAACAGCACGGTCTGCACAATGTGCTTGGCTCCATTTCCCTATGATCCTGAGGGATCTCTTCTGATCTTTTAGAAAACTGAGATCTTGGAAACTCTGAGAGAATGGTCTAGTTCTTGGATGACTGAAAACTGAGCACAAACGCTAAGCAAGGGAGATTTGGAATTCTTCAGATTAGGGATGCTTATCTGGCAGAATCTATGTAATATATTTCAAAATCCAAAGGCCACAAAATTGGAAGCACCTCTGATCCCAAGTATCACAGGCATAGTGAATTTGCATTTCTTAAGATTGATCCGAGACCTCCTGAGTGAGCCGCTTTATGAGGCAGCTCTTGAGACCTCACTTGTTTTCCTGGAGCTAGCTGGCCTTTTCAGTACCTCAGGTCTTGACCTATAGAGTCCTCAGGCTAACGGTGTTGGGAAGCAGTGTCTGGACAAAGCCTTGTGAATTAGCTGGACTAGTTAGCACCCTGGAATGCTGAATCGTGGGCTCAAGGGGTGGAAAGAGCAGCCCGTAAGCCTCTTTTTTTGTCCTGTGTGACCTCAACTTCCAGCTCCACTCTTAGAGCCCCAATTAAAACACTTCCATGAGTCCTATACCTTCTCTCTGTAACCCAGAATACTTCTGTTCAGGTTCCTAAGGCCACTGTTTTGATCAATCCCCTTAAACTCTCTCTAGGGATTTGGGGGGACAAAGGCATCTAAGAGACAAAATTCACCTTTTATTCCTTTGAGGCCCTGATGTCCTTTTGGACCTTGTTCTCCTCGGAGACCCGGGAACCCAGACTCTATGTTAGGCAAGGGTGCAGTCTCAAATGTGCGACCTGCAGGATTTGAAAGAACACAAAAGGTTGGAGGCTGGTATAAACCTAAGGACTCACCTCAGTCTCGAAGGCTGGATTCTTGAGGGTCAACGTACAGAGCAGAGCAGGAGAAAAAAATCCGAGCCTGGGATCTCTGCCAAGCCTGCCGCGGAAGAGCCAACAGGACTCTCATTTGGCTCTATTCACTGTACTAGCAGAATGACTGTTACGTGTCTCACACTGCACTAGATTCTGAGATGAACAAAGTAACTCAATAACTCAGCAGTGCCAGGCTTTAGCCAAGAAAGCCTTATTTGGGCAAAGAGGAAGCAGGTGCCAGCTGCAGTGGTCAGGGGATTTAGGCTGTAAAGAAACATGCTGGGCAATAATACTTCCAGCCTTTCTCTCTCAGAGTCCAGAATAAGCACTGTGTAGATACTCACATTTTGTCATCTATCTATCTATCTATCTATCTATCTATCTATCTATCTATCTATCTATCTATCTATCATCTATCTATATTTCTGTCTGTCTTTCAATCAGCTATCTTAGACTGGGAACAGAGCCCATTGCCTTGTACAGGCCAAAACCCCACCAAACTAGGCCACACCTCTAGCCCCCTCCCCATGAAGGCTTTCGGCAGACACTTTGAGGATGAAGGCAGGGCTTCTTTCTCAGATCCTCAGCCTACCTCACTGGAGCTCAGGACACTCGGAAAATAAGTCCAATTCTACTTCCCTGGGATCTGAAAAGTCAAAGTCCTGGCAGAGGTGGTAGGGGTGTGGGCACTGAGAGCCGTGCAGGACAGAAGGGTGATAAATACAGACGTTAGTGTTTGGTCATCATCAGCCGGCCCATTTCTTGACACAAGACACACTGCACTATTGTTACTGCCAGTAGAGGTGAGCTGACTCAGAGGGGATAGAGCCTTCATTGTTGCCCCCACTGCTGTTGGAGGTCCTCACTGAACTGTTTCTTCTGGGAGGGGCCCTGTCAAAATCATAAAGCTTCTGAACCAGGCCTAGGTCTCAACACCAAAGGAAGGAAAGAATAACTTACCAGGTGGGCCTGATGGGCCTGGTAAGCCTGGTAAACCTGGCAAACCAACTCTACCAGGCAGGCCAGCATCTCCAAAGGTGGTGCGCCCTGGGTTTCCTTGGTCTCCTTTCAGGCCTGGAAATCCCCGAGGCCCTAGGGCACCTGGAAGACCTGGAAAGATAAGCCCACACAAAATGCTCACCATAGCACCCTACTGTTTGGGCACATTCTGATCAGCAGTGTAGAGACAGACCAACACAAGGGAAGCATTTGGGAACTCATTCGCTCCTCTCTTTCATGACAGTTAGGAACGTCCCTTGAGAATAGATTACCTAATCGCCTAGGAAACTGTGGTTAGCTTGTGAGGAAAAGCTAGGTTTTTAGCCGCTGACTGCTCTATTGGTTCTACTTCAGTGCTGGACCCAGCTGTACCACCTATGAACGGCCTCCCTTCAAAACACAAATATCCTTACAGGGGGCCCTCTCCATGGAATTTAGAAACTAGTGACTTTAATAGACATGTCTGGGTGTTTATACTAGGACCAGCCCTGCCTCCCAGACTCTGGCATGCTGTTTCTCTGCCCTGTAGAATGGAATCTATGTTGTCTCCTATGAAGACTGATTGAATAGTATCACCCATAGGATCCTAGGGCCATTCTGTGCTAGAGTTAAGCCTAGAAGAGGGTCTAGGTACAGTTTTATCTATCTATCTATCTATCTATCTATCTATCTATCTATCTATCTATCTATCTATCTATCATCTGTCTCTCTATTTATCTCATGCTAAGAATAGAACACATGGCTTTGTATATGCCAAGAAACTCCAAATAGGTTACACTTTTAGCCACCCCTCATGAAGGCTTTTAGCAGCCACCTTGAGGATTCAGGCATAGCCAGGTTCTTCTTTGTTAAACTCTCCTGGCAGGTAGAAGACCAAATGACACATCCAGGGGAAGAGTGAGAGGGTTCCAACCACTCGATCACTTCCAGCCTCGATGGTAGTCTGGAATTGTCTTTCTGTCTGTGGTGCTCATTTAACACAAAAGAAAGCTACTGACTTAGGCCGACTCTATGTATACACTAGCTTTAGGCTAGCTATGGGAAAACCTACTGACCAGTCTACCTTTCCTTTGACCTTGGGTAGGTTCCTGGTTCCTGAATTTCAGAGGGAGATGCTAGGGATTGGAGTACGGCAGAGACTGATCAATGCACAGAACAGATTAGTTTGCTTTACCTGTTAACGATGGGAGGCCAGGGGTGCCAGAAGGGCCATGTTGGCCTTGGATGCCTTCATCTCCTCTAGGGCCTGGGAGGCCTGGCACACCAGGGTCTCCAGGATAACCTGACATTCCAATGAAAGAGAAGAGTAAGATGCTACAGTGGATGTTTGCACTTGCCACAAAATGCCAGGGAAGAGGTGAAGGGAACTGTGATGGGCCTGGCAGTTTTTGTTGCTGTTCTCAGGCCTCCCAGTTGCTAATGATCTTAGTGATAATGGCCTTCCAGAGCTAAGGCCCCACTAGTATTTTATTTTGTAACTAGATTTCAAGATGTAACCCAGGGTGGCCTTGAACTTACTATCCTCCTGTTTCAGACTTCCAAGTTCTGGAATCACAGGCATGTACCATCACACCAAGTCACTACTAATGCTTCATACTTGGTCTTGTTAGAGCTTTACTTTTCTGACAAGCCCTGGAAAGTGCTAGCAAGGGTCTTCTACTGCTACAGCCTTAGATGTTTATTGTCGGTGTTAAAGTGATTAATAATTATCACTATAGGTTTCTTTGGAGTAGAACTCTGGAGGCCACTATCAACATTAGGCATTTAGATGTTTAGCAAAGGCAAAGAGGAAGGGTGGAACATACCCAGTAACTAGGACGAGGACAGAGGAGGACAAACTTTCTAAATAACATACTGCTTTGGGCTCGAAGATGAGCAGCATGCTTGCGGGCATCTCCATGAAACCCTGAGTATTCTACAGTCTAAGGCTAAAGGCAGCCCAGCTGCTCCCCTAAGCATTCCAGGAGAACCCTCCTGTTAATCAAATTTAAGCCTAGGAAAGCCCAGATTCTTGTCCTGACCGATCAATACAAAAATGGGAGGCTGCACTTGGCTTGTCTGTCTAAGAGGTTGGAATTCGATTTATTCACCAAGCTCAGGACTCCTGAGTGGCCCTTGATACTGTCGGTCATCCAGTGGCTGACAATGTATTCTTTCAACAATTACAGGAGATATAGGTTTTAACACCTTGTCTTTTCTTCTCTTAGTGGCTAACAATGGATTCTTTCAACAATCACAGGAGACACAGGTTTTAACACTTTGCACCTGAGATCACAGTGCCATCCGGATCGGTGAAAATGTCTGGGCCTCGCAGACCAACGCCACCCTTTTCACCCTGTAAAGATGAAATAGATCGAACACAAAATTTTCCTTGATTACATCACCCAAGATCTATGTGCCTTCAAAGCAAAACCCCAGAAAAGTAGCAAGTCCCCCCTTGACCCCTGCCTTCCAGGATCATCTAGTTCAGAGGTTAATTTCCAAGAACAAGGAACCAAAGATGAAGATGACACAAGGTAGCTGGATCTACAAATGTGATCTGCACATTTGTCAAGGACGAGGGATCTCAATTTTGTTTTGCAACACCACTATGAGGCATCCTATTTCTGGGCCCAAGAAGTGGAGCATAAGCACAGCTAAGGAGGCACCAGGTTTCAACTGTTTCCTTCTGTTCTCAGCAGGTTTGAGATTCTAACGCCTACCACCTTTATTGTTTGAATGATGGCAAAGGAAGTCTAAAGAGTCCTAATTCTCTGCAAAGATAGACTCAGTGACTAGAATCTGATTCAGGGGAATACCCAGAGTGGGTACTAGGGTAGGCAGGATGCACTGTCAGCAGAGAATTTTAAACACTAAGTGTTGGTAACATCTGATGAATGTTCATCAGCTTTGTGTATAGCATGGGGCACATGCATTTAAGAAAACTGTGACATCTAAAGCATCAAAATGTTAAAAACACTTCGTATCCTAAGTAGGCATTTATAGGAATTCTTCACCTTTTCACTTCTTAAATCCCAATGATATTACCTTAATTCCTGGGAACCCGTTAATCCCTGGAAAACCAGAAGTCCCCTTCTTTCCCTGTGATAGAAACTTAGTTATCACTAAGTTCAAATATATAAGGTGAGTTGCTTTGTCAATTATGCCAAGGCAAATAGTACAGGGATCTTGCTGTCATTCAGAGTGTGGACAGCTTTGCCAATTCTTACAGATGATAATATGGCATTAGGTAGTTAACCTGCATATTAAAGTGCATAAGAGTCACAGAGGTGTGGATACAAGCAGGCTAGCCTTGTTGACCCTTGATAACATGCCATTATATATTACCGCACCTTGGCATGTCAAAACACAAAATGTAGTGTAACAGTGGTTATCCATCCTCTTGGGTGAGAACAGAGAGAAGCGGGGCAGGGGAGAGACTAGGATTATAAAATTACATAATTAGAACATAGACAATTTGCATTATATTTGCATTATAAGCAATGTCTCCACTTGGCTATGTTAAGTAAAGCACGGTGATCTTTTGATTAAGATTTTGTATACCAATGCTTTATGGATATTAATCAAAATACCTGTCTCCCCGGATGTCCTTGTTCTCCTTCGGAACCCATGGGACCCTGTGAAGTGAAGAACCACACCTTGGAAAGTGAATAGATCACACTTGAAAAAAAAATGCTGCTAAACTCATATAACAAACTTATCCACCCGAGTTCAAGATTTAGGAGCTGCTAAAGCCAGGTAAGGAAACCTTCCTAAGTTCCTGAGTTCCTTGCTCGTGCTCCGTCTCCTTCTGCTCCTGATTTGGACCTTGAGATTTCTGTCCGGTGCTCCCATGTGGGTCTCTGTCTCTGTCTCCTTTCATCGCCTGATGAAGGTTAATATTCATGAGGATGCCTATGTGTTTGTCTTTGGATTCACCTTCTTATTTAGCTTCTCTAGGAACATGAATTCAGGACCACGAGGGGTGCACCCACACACTAAGACAATGGGGATGTTCTATTGGGATCTCACCAAGGCCAGCTGGCCTAGGTCTGAAAAAGCATGGGATAAATCCGGACTAGCTGAACATAGCGGACAATGAGGAATACTGAGAATTCAAGAACAATTGCAGTGGGTTTTTGATCCTACTGCACGTACTGGCTTTGTGGGAGCCTAGGCAGTTTGGATGCTCACCTTACGAGACCTGGATAGAGGTGGGCAGTCCTTGGGCTTCCCACAGGTCAGGGAACCCTGATTGCTCTTCGAGCAGATGAGGGAGGGGGACTTGATCGGGGGAGGGGGAGGGAAATGGGAAGCGGTTGTGGGGACGAGGCAGAAATCCTTAATAAATAAATAAATTTAAATAAACAAAAAGAAAAAAGAAAACCTTCCTAGCCTTGGCTTAATTTCTTTCTAGGCATTAATCCATCAGGATGAATAGCTTCATGAAAGATTTTTAAAGAGCTAAATAAATAGAAGTATTTTAAGTAGCAGTAGGAATTTCGTAGGAGGGTTGGATGGCATACTTAGCTACATTGGTTTCAAGTCAGATGTTTTTATTAGACGGTTTCTTGTTTTTTGTTTCTTGTCTGCTACCCTAAACATATTCTTTGTTGGTGATTATGAGTTTTGAGGACAAAGGATAAGGGAAAGGAGAAAAAGAAATGGCATAACAATAATTAAATATTGCTAAATACTCAGAGACTTAACATCCTCATGGACAAACTAAAAACACAATTCTCTCAAATGTGCTTATGTAAGGTAAAAGTTGACCAACTTCTTCTAACCCAAGGTCTCAGTTTCTGAAAGCTAGGAATCAGAAGGAATGATAATCATTTCTCCATTCAAAGTAAGATTATTTTGGAAAGTTGCTAACTCCAAACGTTATTCACTATGTTCTAGAAGTTTCCAGACTTGTTTATGTCCTGTGAAGATTACACCTGGCTCTCTTCCATTCCTGTTATCCTTCTTGCTCACACTCTCTTGGAGTATAAAAGAATAAAGGCAAGAAAGCATGTGCACCATCCTGCAGCTCAGGAGAAAACTATATACGAAAGTTAAAAGCCCAAGCAGATTGGGGATCCACCTAGGAGTAGCAGTTACATCATTCCTTATTCAAGGGAGCCAGACAGTCAAGAGAATGGGGTAAGTGGAGAGGTGAGCCTGCCAGAAAGTTGAGAAGAGAAGTAAGAGAAGCTTAGCCCATCAAATTATACAATCAAGGGACCAAAATAAAAATGAAGAAAAAAGAAAGCTACATTTCATTAAAGGAAAGAAAATGGGTCAGATGACTTGATAAACACAGGCAAATGAGACTCCAAGTTCATACCCTAGGTCCTGGCAAACCAAGGATTCCCTTTTCTCCTTTCTCTCCAACAGATCCAGACTCCTGAAGAAAAAAAACAGAAGCCAGAAATTATAACACTCATTTTCTCACTGGGATGGTGGGATGGCAGATATCTATAGTTTCAGCTTTTCAGAGCCTAAGACAGGAAGAATGCCATGAATTCGAGGCCAGCCTGGGCTATGTAGCGAGTTCCAGGTCAACCAAGGCTAATATTTAGCAAGTCTCTATCTCAGTCAGTTAATTGTTTGTTTTCTCATTTGTTGCATGGCTCCATTCAAGGGGAAGAAGTCATTTCAAACCAGATCTACTGAGTCCTTAGGTAATCTCCTTATATTGAGCATCTTGCCGAAAAGCACATAGAGAATGACTATGTGTTGGGCCATTCATTCAGCTTTGTGGTTCTAGAAGTAATGCCTTTCCATCAAACACTCTCACATGTACTGGTGGCATCATTAGCAAGTAGCACAGGAACAATAAAGTGCCGATACTCCCATACTGATTTTTTTTTTCCGGCAAATGTCATGTTTCATTATTTATTTATTTATTTTTAATTTATTTATTTATTAAAGATTTCTGCCTCCTCCCCGCCACCGCCTCCCATTTCCCTCCCTCTCCCCCGATCAAGTCCCCCTCCCTCATCAGCTCGAAGGGCAGTCAGGGTTCCCTGACCTGTGGGAAGTCCAAGGACCACCCACCTCCATCCAGGTCTAGTAAGGTGAGCATCCAAACTGCCTAGGCTCCCCCAAAGCCAGTACGTGCAGTAGGATCAAAAACCCATTGCTATTGTTCTTGAGTTCTCAGTAGTCCTCATTGTCCCATACTGATTTTTACAGATGAGAAGCATCCAGGAAGGGTAAGAATCAGTGAGTAAGTTGAGTCTTTTGTGATCCCAGAGCTCTTTCTACGAGAGCCAGCTAGCTGCATTCTGCCACGGAGGAACTTGGCAGAACAATAGAAGGGTGTGTAGATGTTTGGGAATTCATACTAGAAGGAAGACATTTTCCCCTTCAGATACACAAGAGGACCACGACATCCTTTTCCATGGGAAAGGAATATTTCTACCTACAGTCTCCCACTCGTACTATTAAGTTTCTCATCACATCCTAGGAATAAACCAAAGGGGATTATTAATCAGTTCCTTTCGCCTTGCTATAAGAAGTGAGGACTTAGAGCCATGGGTTTGATTTTTGGGCTCTGTAGAGACAAGCAGGAAATCTAAGAGCAGATGGAGAGAGAGCCTTTTCAAGCCTGGATCCAGGGCCAACATCCAGACCTCCAAGTTATAGAAATGTTCATTACCAAAGTGAATAAAATCTTTCATGAGAAACTTAGCTGAAGCCATTTGTAACTGTTTAAAATTGTACATATTGGAGCATAGGGCTTTTCTTTTGTTTGTTAGCAAATAGTATTTATTCCTGTTGTAAGAGTAAAGGAGGAATGAAGGTTTCTCAGATATAAGCTTGTCAAAAGATGCTAACTGATGCTGCGGCGTATCTTCCATTGTTCCCCTGATAGGCGCTCACTCAGCTGGTCTGAGGATGCTGTCTTGATCCCATCTGTATCCTTTTCTTTCTCTTAAAGAATCTGTGTATTATTACAAGTACTGCAACCTGAATGAATATCCCTTCCTAGACTCAGGAGTTTAAAGAAAACAAATGTGGGATTTTCCATTGCTTTTTCATTGTGGGGAAGGTGTCTTTGAGAGGTGCAATTGAAACAGGGCTTTGGCTCCTACTTCTCTGTTTTCTTCTCTGCTTTCATAGATATACTTCAGCCCTCATGCTGAATATGGTGTATAATTTAAATGGACTGTGGTCAGCCAACACTCTCTGGACTCATCCATTTTTAAAGAGTACATGAAGTTGGGTGTATAGGGAGGTGGGGAAGAATCTGGGAGGAGTTGGGGCCAAGGGGATTAATATGATCAAAATATATTCTCTGAGATCCTCAAAGATTAAATAAAGGCATATTTAAAAAAATCAAATGTAGTGTAAACCTGTTTGAAATCTTAACTTCCTCTACCCCATATTTCAAATTGGAAACAAAAGTATGCTGCCTACTGGCAGAATGTGTCTAGTGGCCTGAGAAGTTGAGTAGTTCCAGTAACCTTCCCTGACCTGTCCCAAAGTGTTATGGCAGCCCCAAACTCTTTAACCCCAAGTCTTCTATAAAAGAAAATTTTCCAAGTGGGAGACTTCTCTTACAGCCATTCCCGTCTGTCTCTGAAGCATGCTATTACCAAGGGCACATATGCAAAGTGATCCAGAAAATACTTGCTGAATTAAGGCAATAGTGACGCAAAGAATACAACTACGGCAAAAGACAGCAGACAAACATAATGCCCAGGAACTGTAACTATGCCCTGGTCCATCTTTCCCAGGAGGATAAATACAAGAAAGTCTTTTATTTCTTCAGAAAGTGAGAGAACCTATATTTGCTCACCATTTTGAGGTCCAGAGTTTGCAAAAAGTATGTATACAAAAATAAACATGTGAAAATGTAAAAAGGAAAGCTCTCTCTGTGTTAGAGCCAATAAAAGATAAATGGCTTGGCAAGCCACTGTGCACAGGGAAGCACTGTTCAGAGACCCTGCTGAACAAGCTGTTCTAGCTAGATATCCCGGGACCTGATCCATTACTGTTGGCTTTGGTGAGCAGTCCTGTCATGGCTACCCCCACCCTTCTACTCAGGCACGGCCCGGAAGCCTTCTTAGAGTACTAGCTTAGCTCTTTAGAGCCTTATTCTCCAGACCTCGAGGCTCCTGCTGCGTTTCGTTTCTGAGGAGATTCAGTCAGAGAGCTTCACCTACCCAGGAGTTCCCTCAGATCTACTGAACAGTCACGATCAGGATTTTCCAGGTTCATCTCTGCTCTCGCCCTGAACCACTGCCGTTCTACTTTCTCCTATGTGTCCATATCCCGTGGACATGTGTGTGCAGTTCTGACAGCCTTCATGGAGGGACCTGTGGCCTATAATTGTGAGCCTGCTGCTGGGAACGAGAGAGGTAAAAATGATTAAAGCTGGGACCAAGCCAGAAAATCAGGGCTTTTTACATTTAATTAGCTAATTAGTTTATTTATTTATTTTTAAACTACAAAAGGTGCAAGAGAAAGAACGTGGGGCACACATCCATCAGATTGTGCATTTTATCTCCTGCAAAGATTGGGGCTAAAATGGGAAGGAGGAGGAACAACTTGGGATCTCTAGAGATTACTCTTTAAGGTCTTGTTTTTCGGGTAATCGAAAGCTGGTCTGATGGAGGCTTTAGTTTCGAGAAATGCACCTCTAGAAAGCTCATGACACCTCCTATAGCCATCCCCTTTCCTCTCCTAACTTTGCTCTCAGGCATATCAGGGTATTAATGAATGTTCCCATAAAGCAGGCAGATAAGGTAGGGGTGAAGGTGTTACATTATTTGACTTCTGTCCCCCACTGAATCCATGAAGGAGTGAGCTTAAAACTGCTTCCCTGGTTCCCATTCTATGCAATCCAGTGTGCTGTGTACAAGGAGACGTTCCCCAACTTTGATACTTTTTTTTTCCAGCCAGGTTTCTGTTTTTACAACCATAACTGTGAAACATTGAGAACACTAGCTGGGAACAGTACTGTAATTTTATCACCACATGTTGTCTTCAGTCGGTCTCTCTTACAGGAGGGAAGGGATTGAGACGATATCACGGCGGAGAAATCTACGTGAAAAGAGGGGGAAGGAGGCAGCATGAGCCAGGGAATCCTAAATCCCAGAGCAGCAGAGTGGAATCACAAAATCTTGGCGATTTTAGGGCCAAAATACTTCCACTGGGTGACTTTCGTAAACTGGACTGCAGGGGGCAGTGTGGTATGAGGAAATAAATTCTGAAGCAGCTAGCTTTAAACAGTATTGAAAGGCGAACAGGGTCTGCACCGGTCTGGAACAGCTCTCCTGAGTATAGATCGTGGCTTCCAGTTTAGTGTTTTCATGGGATTCTTGAGTGTGCGAATGAGTAGGTCTCTGTTTCCTGTGATTTTTCCTGGGCTCTTTTCCTTCTGTTTGTTTGTTTTGTCCATTTCCAAAGTGTTAGTTTTTGTTTTATCTTATTAGAGTATATTGCAACCCCTTCTAAGCCTATTTGGTTTCTAATGTGAGACAGAAAGGGACTGTATACGGAGGGGGTGAAACTGGGAGGAGTGGAGGGATGGGAAACTGTAATCAGGATACATTATGTGAGAAAAAAACTATTTTCAATAAAAGAAAAAATAATTGGTGAAAAAGTGATTAAACAACACATTCTGAGGAAAAAAACAAGAAAACAGAAACAATGAAGGGCAGTCTCAGCTCTCAAGTGACTCTGGGCAAGAGGGACAAACCTGGATTCACTCGCTCACTTCACAAGGATGATGCCAGGTGACAAGTCTGAACAAGATGCTTTACAAAGAAAGGTGCCATGCTTCTTCCTAAACCTCCTAGCAAAACGCCATCTGATAGAAATATAACGTGAGCCAGTATGATACCGGCAGTTTCTTAGTAGCTGTTTTTTTTTTTTTAAATGAGAAAGAGATTTTAAGAGTTATCCAAATCCTTCAGAAACAAGAGCTGTTTAAAATCACTCTTTCCATACTGGTGTTTTGAGATCAGTGTGTATTTGCTTACAGTACAGCTCGTCTCATTTCAAGAGCTCCGTAGCCATATGGAGCTACAGATTATGACGTCACATAGGAAAGCTTTGTAAAGAATCTTCAATACAGTGCAATTTGGGCCTCAGAAGGAAGACTAGCAATAGCTGCTGTCACATTGCACATTGACAGAAAGCAAGTCAGCTGTTTGTCCAAGCCCCAGAGCTAGAGTTGAGTCTAAGGAGAGGGTGCTTTCCCTCCAACACCCTGGCTCACCTCCTTTCCTATTCACTAGCTGCAACGCTGATTAAAATCAAGGGAGTAGAACAAATGATTCTCTATGCCCCTTTGTTTTTGTGGGGTAACAGGAATCCCGAGGAAGCAATCTGTGCCATTGGCTCCCCAGGCTGCGCTTCCTGGCTGCGCGGTGAGACAGAGTATTTCAAAGTACTACCGGGGAAGACTGGAGTCCACAGTTATCCCCACTGTGCCAGCAAGTGGGGGCAAGTCTTGCTGTCCTGGATTTAGCCACTTTCTCCCAGTCTCTAACAGCAATTCGTGAAAATTCTGTCAGCTTCTTCAAACCACATTTTGTCGTGGAAGAAAACAACCAACTGTAGCGCAGGGCCCTCATTCCAGATTTCGTCATTACAGTTTTCCAGGCACCAGAAAACTGTATGTATTTATGATCATAGATTTCTGCCTTCTTAACTGACATTAAATAATAACTGGTTAGCAAGTTCCCAGAATCCCTATTTTGAGAATTACTGAAGCATTTAGGATGAAATATGTTGACTATATGCTTCCGATGGACCATGGGCTGCTAATTGTGGAAGCAAGGTAATGAGTACCCAGGAAGACCATTATGCCATTGTCTTTCTATTTGTATGCGTTTGAAATGTTCCATAATAAAAAATACAGCATGTTCATATTTTCTACTTCTCTCCATTTCCATTGCTATCACCATGACCTGAGTGATTACCACCATCTTTTACCTGGGCTGCTATAATAACTTGTGCTTACTGCTCCAGATCCTCCCATCTGGCCCTCACCCAGTCAGTATGATTTCAATAATACAAGTCAGGGATGGGGAGATGGGACGAAATTCTTGCAATGTTGCTGCAAGCAGCAGAGTGCAAGTTTCCAGAACTCACTTAAGAGATGGGAAGGCATGGTGACACCCTGTTATCCCAGCACTCCGAAGACAGAGGGCAGGATCCCGGGCACAGGCCTGGATTCTGCCGGAGACTCCGTCTAAGTAAATATTGTGAAGAGCAATCTAGAACAACATCCAATGTCATCTCTGGGCTTCCACACACATGTGTATACGCATGAATATGCACTTACATACAAAGGTCCACTCACACATACACAAACATAAGTACACACCATGCACATGCTCACGTACACGCATGCACACACACACGCGTGCACACACACTCACAAATAGCTGCTCATGACACTTCAAATAAAAGCCACAATTGACTTCTGAAGCTGGCTCTGACCTGACTCCTATGTCTCTTAGTTTGTCCTTTCCTTTCTGTTCGACTGCTTTATTTTGATTTTTGAGATAGGGTCTTGCTGTGTAGCCCATTCTAGTTGAGAACTCACAACGATCCTTCCACCTCAGCCTCCTAGTTGGTAGGACTAGGGTTATATGCTACTCTGCAGACCTTGGCCACTCACCTGCTGCACCTCTCACGTGCTGAGCTTTCTCAACCTCAGGGAGTTGGAACTTATGGTTCCCTCAGTCTCCAGGCACTCTTTCTCACATTATCCAGGCCCCAGCTTACACAGAACTTCCTCAGAGAGGCTTTTGCTGACCATTCTCTCCCGAGTGGTTCCCCCTCCTATACTCCACCACTGCATTCATTTTCCATCTTTTATATGTCACCATTGTATAGACTTTTGCTTGTTAGCTCAGTTCTCTTTGTGCTGCTAGGAATAGAAGCCAGGGCTTTGGGCATGCTAAGCCAACAGTGACCATTGAGCCACATCACAGCCCTTGAATTTGCTATTGATTCATGCTTTCTACATTCTTTATCACGTTTCCATTAGAATGCAACCTCGAGGACAGAGAGGAACTCTTATTTAGGTTCTCTTATAGCCTCTGAGGTCAGTAGAAAACCTGACACACAGAAGCCTTCCAAAAGCGTTTGCTGAGCGTAAGAATCTAAGCCAGAAAGGCAGATAGGAAAGATAGGGTTACTCAGAACAGATATTGTTTGCTGACCACTTGCTAAGCTCCAGCTATGTACAAAGCGTTCTCTCATGTGTCTTATCTCATTTCATATTCAGATATACTCTATTACTGCCCTCTTTTGTGGGCCAGGAGAACAAAAGTCAGAAATAGGAAATTCTTGGCCCAGAAGGCAAGCCTAGGTCTGTTTGAACTCTGAAATTTGAGCATGGAGAGTCATATTCAAAGTTGCATGAATCAAGAAACAAGACTATTTCCTTCAAGGCCCTCAGTAAAGATGACAGCATTCACAGTAAGAAGCATGGGTGGAGGTCTTCCTGTTAATCACACAGTGCATTTTATCCAATACGACCCAGGAATATATGTTTACCAAGTGAGAAGACTTACCAGGAACCCTGGAGGGCCACTCATGCCTGGGAACCCCTGAGGCCCTGGTTCACCCTGGAAAGTTAACCAAAGGCTAATGAGTAGCAGCAGGAAACAATGAACACGAATGCTAGAGGCTTCTTTGAAGTACTTGGGCTACCCAGTAGCGAACCAATAAGTATGAGTATTACGGCACCAAATAGTGGCATACATCCGTATGCTTGCCGTGATGTCTTAGCTTAGGAAGCCCCTTGGCCTATGGATGGTAAATGACTAATACATAATCTCAAATACTCAGGTGAATTGGGACAGGAGAATAGATAGCTGTTTCATTTCTTGTGGAAGAAGCCACTTAGAACATATGAAGAAGAGAATGTTATCAATCAAAGTTTGGAAAGAGACACATAACATTTCTACTGTTTCTCTTCCTGTAGTGCAAATTTATCTTACAAAGGCCATGGAAAAGCTCCTCGTGATTTAGGAGGGATTGGAGGTGCAGATAATCTTCTACATACTCTTAGATTGCTCCCAAATCAAGAATTTCCTCTAGACAAAGCTAGAGCAGTGGTTCTCAACCTGTGGGTCATAGACAACACTTTCACAGGGGTTGTGCATCAGATTCATCACGATTCACAACAGTAGCAAAATTACAGCCATGTGGTGGTGGCACACGCCTTTAATCCCAGCACTTGGGAGGCAGAGGAAGGCGGATCTCTGGGAGTTCGAGGCCAGCCTGGTCTACAAGAGGTAGTTTCAGGACAGAAACCAAGAGCTACAGAGAAACCCTGTCTTGAAAACCAAAAAACAAAACAAAACAAAAACAACAACAACAAAAAAAAACAGCCATGCAGTAGCAATGAAATAATTTTCTGGCTGGGGGTCACCACAACCTGAACTGTATTAAAGGGTCACAGCATTAGGAAGCTTGAGAACTACTGAGCTAGAGGGAATGGAGTTGTCCACGAAGGCAATATTAAGGGAGGAAACTCTGAATGTTTCCATCTGGCCTCCTTCTTCATGGAAACCGAATCGCAAAATTCAAAGGAACCTCGGGAAGGAAGGGAATGCAGGCTCCCGCAAGCTATCAGCGCAGCTGAATAGAATGAAACTGTTGAAGCACCACCATGCACACAGCGTATCCTGCTGGAAACGGGCAGATTATGAAATGTAGCCTTCAGCCTGGTGGTTCACGTAAGGCAAATTAGATCATGCACTGCTACTTGTTAGCAATATTTCCTATATTTAAGGTCAACTATCCCCCCCCCCCGCCCCGTGCTGCGAGACCACTCAGGACCTTTAAGTAAGCTCTCTACTACTGAATAAAGCTTGATGGGCAAATGACTTCTTCAAAATGATAATTCACAAAGGAAACATTTATACTCACTGTGTTTGGTGGACAACTTAAATACTGAGAGCTTTGGAGTTCATAGGGAAATAATTCAAGTATGCATTTTTTAAAAAAAATTATTTGGCATATTAAAATTAGATGTGCAATTATCACATGTACTCACTCATAAGTGGTTTTTAAACATAAAGCAAAGAAAACCAGCCTACAATCCACAATCCCAGAGAACTTAGACAACAATGAGGATACTAAGAGAGACTTACATAGATCTAATATACATGGGAAGTAGAAAAAGACAAGATCTCCTGAGTAAATTGGGAGCATGGGGACCTTGGGGGAAGGCTGAAGGGGGGAGGGGAGAGGCAGGGAAGGGAGCAGAGAAAAACGTAGAGTTCAATAAAAATCAATAAAAAAATTAAATGTGCAAGTCTGAGGCAAAAATTGCTTATATGAATACTCAGATACAGGTATACTCACAACTGCACACCAGAAAACCAACTCAGGACAAAACAAAGAAGGCTTTGCCTTTCCTACCAAAACCCATTACTCCTACTTTGGAATTGGCTCAGGTTAGTCTGATCATTAGACTTGAATTCTAGTATTAACAAGAAAGGGTCAGGTAATTTTTTCTATAATAAAGGTTTGCTACCTTGGAGCCTTTCTTCCCTTTGGGGAAACCCATGAATTCTAGTTCCCCAGTAGATGGAGGTGGTCCTGCAGGGCCAGGGAGGCCGACATCCCCCTGTAAAATCAAAGAGATATTGAACAAAGGATAGTTATACAGACCATTTTTTGCAAAAGGTAAGCTAGTTTTCTGGTTGTAATCCACAAAAAATATTGTCCATTATTTTTTTCTTTTTACCCTTGCCAAGGAGCAAACCAAAATTTCACTTATAAGGGATAAAAATTCTAAGCCCAAGAGTGAGTTTTGTGCTGTCACTGCAGAAGGAAAAAGCAAACGAGTGAGAGAAAACCAGATTCCCAGTTGCATGCTCATATACAAAAGGGCAGTGAGAAGACAGCCACAAGGGATTTGGGCAAGGGGAATGGCTACCTCTTGCCCACAGTGATAAGACTCTATTATTGGCTTTGTGCAACCTGTAGCCCATAGGCTGCATATGGCCTCATGCAGCCCAAGGTAGCTATGGGTGTGGCCCAACACAAAATCGTCAACTTTTAAAAAAAAACATTATAAGATCATTTTCTGTGATTTTTCACTTATGAAAATTGTGTCACAATGTCAAAATGTTGGACATGTCTGATTGGTTCAAAGGTGGGCAGGCAGGAAAGAAAAGGGACTAGTGAAGGAGACATTAAGTGGCTCAGAAGAGCTAGGAAATATGTGTATGAGTGTTTGTGTGCATGTGTGCATTCATGCATGCAGGCAATAGAATATGCAAAATGCAGATAAATACCTAGGTGGAAGGAAAGGAAAGAATACATCTTAAGAGGGTATATTTGTAGACAGTATAGACTTATACATAGGAATCAGGGTGAATTTTTTTTGAAAGAGAAGACTCCAAAAGCCCATGTGTGTGGCATGTAGCTCTCAATGTATTCCGTATGGAAATTGTATGAGATGGGAAGTGGACATTTTCTAAGGTGGAAAACAAACCCATTTATACAAGCATGCATACATATGTAACCTAGAGACATTTCTTGGAGCGCGTGGGATGTAGACTGTATTTAGAGAATCTATTTACCTTGACTCCTTTTTCTCCTTGGAAACCTAACCCCATGTTTCCCTGGGGCACAGGGGTGCAGGAAAGAAAAAAGAAAATCAATTACTAATAAGCTTCATCAACTAAAATTGGAATGTGTTATTTTTATTTTTTAACTAAAAAACAGATTTCAGCCACTATCTTTGTGGGAAAAAAATTAGAGAACTTAGTGGCAGGCTGGACATAAATACTCCCAAAGCATACTTACGTCTGGACCAGGAAGTCCAGCAGGGCCTGGGGGACCCTAGATTAACAAGTAATAAAAGAGTGAGCATTTCTTCATTACAGACACAAACCCCCAACAAAACCAAACCAAACCATAGCCATGCTGGGCAATAGCAGGGATATGCTGGCTCCCAGCTTAATGCAAATTAGCTTTGCAATAGTGGTCTTCTAGCTCCATTTCTCATGATTTCTTTTGAAAAGATTTTTATTTTTAATTCTGTGTATACGTGTGTGCCTGAGTGTGGGTTTGTGCACACAAGGGCAGTGCCTGCCTGCTGAGGCTAGAAGATGGTGATTGCATCTCATGAAGCTCCTGGTTGTTCTGAGTTAACCAGTGTTCATGCTAGGAACCAAACTTGGGTCCTCTGCCAGAGTGGTATGTGCTCTTGATCATTGGTACATCGCTCCAGTACCCATCATTGTTTCTTTTATTCTTCTTTGAAATCTCCCAAACTGACCTGCTAGTCCCATTCATGTGAAGGCAGTAAAAATAGCATGTTATTCCTCATACCATGCTAGGAATGTTTCAGTGTGACTTGGTTAAGTTCAGTCATAGTAGTAAGTAGTAGGATTTAGGCATTGTTGAGAATGACCTGGGGATAAGGCCTTCCTGGAAGCAAAGATGCCTAGCTATAGTCTTCCTTTATCAGTGATACTTAGTTTCAGTGTCAAAAAACAGGTAGGTACAGCTGTCCAAGGTGCAAGGCTGACAAGATTTTGAAGTATTCTTAGAATGGCGATGATAGAGGTTGGTTTGATTAATTAACAATGCATGGCATAATTAGGGAGCAAACAGCACAAGCAGATGTGTCAAGTATCTGTCTTCTCTTGGCTATACCTCAGGTTGAGTTATACTAGCAAGCTTTGTGGGCACATCATGGATGGCCAGGGAAAGCAAAACAAAAACCTGGTCAGCAAGGCCAACAAATAACTCTTAGCAAGAGTATGTTTCAAGACTGGAGTGTGATATGTCTTTAATCCCAGCACTCGGGAGGCAGAAGCAGGTGGATATCTATGATTTCAAAGCCAGCCTGGTCTACAAAGTGAGTTACAGGATAGCCAGGGTTATATAGTGAGGGCCTGTGTCTAAAAGAGAGAAAAGGGAGAGAGGAATAAAGAGAATGAACATGTTTCAGCATAATCTCCCAGAAATTGCTTTTGCCCTTCTGTAAGAGAGCCTATATTACATAGGTCTGTATTTAGTCCATGGCCTGGTGAAGAAAGGGAATACTGCAAATACACACTACACACTAGTCTTAAGTTGGTCTTACTTGTAAGCCTGGTGGTCCTATGGGTCCTGCATCTCCAGGAGATCCAAGGTATCCTGATGGACCCTGGAGACAGAAGTTTTTTATCAAGGTCAAAAGGCACGGTAGCTTTTCACAAAACAAAACAACATATATGTCCACAAGAACTGTATGAGAGTTGCTACAGCATTTTTATTCATAATAGAAAATGCTGGAACTGTTCCAAGTAGTCACTGATACAGGGATTGATAAATGAAGTATGACATACAAGAGAGAAAAGCAGCAAATTTATTTTTATATGGAACACTATGGATGACTCTCAAAAGCACTGTGGTGATGGGAGTTAGACCCAAATGTCTACATATGATATTATTCCCTATATATGACCCTCTAGGATTAGTAAAAACTGATCTATGCTGAAGAATAATCACAACAAGAACTATTGTAAAATTAATTATACTGAGCTCTGTATTTGAATTGTTACTATTAAAGTTTTTTAAAAGGAAAAAGAATGTTATATAGTATCAGATAAAACAGACTTCAAGGTTAAGACTATTAACTAGATATAAAGATGGGGCATTTCATAATGAAAAAATGGGTCAATTCCAGAAAACATCATAGTATTATTTATATCTATATATAACAAGAGAGTTTCAATGTACACAAAGTAAAACCTGATAAAAGTACAGGCAAAACAAGCCATGCAAAAAACATGTTATCACTAAAATTTTCAGTATTTCCCTCAGTAATTTATAGAACTTACAAAAACGGTCAGGTTACCAACTATCAAAACGCCATCAACTACATAGACATAGTAAATATTGCTTAAATCATTATAGTCACCAACTGCTGGATATATGTTGCCTGCAAGTTTTGGTCATAAACCCAACTTCAGCAAATTTCCCAGGATTAAACACAAGATAAGAGAAAGGTATCTGGAAAATAACCAAATACTTGGTAATGAAAAAACACTTCTAAATATTTCATGAGTCAAATGGAGACTAAAGTCACGTGGAAAATTAGAAAATGTGTAGAAATGAGTATCCCCACTGAAAGCCAGAGAGAAATGAGGAGAAAGGTGATGCGGGGAAATGCAAGGCTCCGTTTCAGAGTGGTAGCAGGATGCAGGTGGGACATGCCCAAGAAAAGGATGGACAGCCTAAGGGAGGTCAAGGTATGGACAACCGGAAGGGAAAGAGGAATTAGAAGATTATCTAGAAATGAAGATGCCACGATCTACTCAGCTACACAGAATAATTACAATGGTGTCCATCTTTAGGGTGGGACAGGGACAGGGTAATGCTCATGTTCTGTGGAATTCTGGATTGACAACCAGGAACAACCTTATTGATCACCAACCTGCTGTTTCACTACCAAACATCCTGTTTTCAAAGCTAAGTTCTTTTTTGGCATCAATGTCTGTATTGACAGGTAAACACTGTATGTCTGTGGGGAGGGGGCTGAATCCCTAAGAGAAACTGTGAAGCAAGCAGAGTGGTTATTATTAAATGAATTTAATGAACGCACCTTTAAAGGCAATTTTATTGAGCTCTGGAGTCCCTCTGTACCTTGATCCTTAGTTATCTTTGTTTTTTTTCGGTGTGGGCTTACATACTTCATATTTTTTTTATAAATATCCACTGCTAGCAAGTCTAAACTTCATCAATTCTTCTCAGAAACTACATTATCTTTCATAGATATGTATCTCCTACCAGAATTTTGATACATAGTTCTTCCTTAAGGCCTTCTGGAATTCTTCTGACATATTCCTACCCTTACATTTTCACATCCTTTGTGGGAGGGACAGTGTCTAAATTGCCTGCGGGAACACTCTGAGCACCTGGCTCCTAGTGGGTACCCCATATGTACTGAAGACTAACAAGACAAAAGAAGAAAAGAGAGAACACATACAAGAAACCAGGGATGGTTCTTAGGCTTCCTCAAAAGGAAGCAGCAGCAATGTGGAATCTCAAGGAAACAGAAATTTCTTAGGAGTGCAACTTGTGGACTTTTCATCAATGTCCTAAAATGAATTTCTATATGCGATATCTTTAAAAGAAGTGTATATAAAACACTGAACACACAGAAGAACACTTAGTAGATGGTGGCAGAATGCAAGGCCCGGTGCCTTCCTAAGATATCAAGAGAATAGAGTGGGCTTCCTTATCCATTGTTTTCCTTTCTGGTTACCCCATCAATCCCAGTAAACAGGAAAAGTGGGAAAGTGCTTATATTCAAGTCACCTTTCAATAGTCACCCCATGCTATGTCTCATAGCCTGCATTGTTCACCTCACTTCATCACATAGGCATCATGCTGTTTCATATCTTCACAAGAAGAGAAATGCTACATGCAGTACACTAAGTTCCTTTGAGAAGGAATTCAGGTTGTTGCTGGTGGGGGATCATACTAACAACTTTTATTACTTATCTTACTATAGTGTGCTATTGTTTATTAGCAATTGTTGCTAATATCTTACTGTGCTTAACTTATAATTTAACTCTATCATTGGCCTATGTACATAGGAAAAGTATGGTCTATATAGGGCTTAGAATTATCAATGGTTTCAGGCATCCGCTAGGGGCCTTGGAGAACATATCCCCTGCCAATAAGGAAGGGGTGCATCGAATCCCTGATCTAAAGTCTGAAGACTGCCTGTCTTAAAATTGAGATGGCCAGTTCATCTTCTCAGGATTTTCTATCTGGAAAATGCAGGCAGTATGACTTGTCCTCTCTCAACACTCTGGATTTTCCTTGAGTAAATTTCTGGAGACCTTTGGATACCACCAAGAAGAGGGAAAGGAAACCATTTGGGAGTTGACACCCGCGGGGGGCGGGTGTTAACACAAGGAGCATGACTTACAGCAATTCCATCCAGTCCAGGCAGCCCAGGATCCCCCTGAGAAACAAAGAACAAACAGAAGAGATTAATCAATCAAGTCCACTGGGTTGCAGACAACCAACCTCAGATTCATGGGCATAGAAACACATTGCTGCAACTTGGGCCCCTGTCAAGGTCTGCTCTTTTAAAATGCATGACTTGGTTGCATCTAACCATTTGTTGTTTTCCTGTGAACATTCTGGACTCTAGAAAACAAATATTACAGCCTTGGCTGAACAAGATTTCCTATTTTACCTACATTAATTAATTTTCACATTTGCTAGGAACTTATCAATTAGAAACGACTTCTGCAGGCTGGTGATTTTCTGCTCTTTTTGGAGGAAAGCAAAGCTACCTTCCCATGTGCCTCCATCCCCAGAGAATCTGTGCCTATATGTATACAATGCAAATCAGACATTTCAAGGGAAAATCAACAGAGCATACAGACTCTGATTACGTTTTAATTACTTTGCAGCATCTTAAGCCACTGTATGAATCTGTAATATAACCATCTTGTGAAAATTGCTGTGTTCCACTGGATCCAAGGTTTCTTTGATTTCTGCCAAAACCATTTAATCAATGTTTACTAAGACAATGGCTGTATTTTGACACCTGTTAGTCTTGCCCCACTTGGCTTATAGTAAAAACCTCTAAACTCCCTGTAGCATGGAAAGAATACTGCCTGAGGTTTAGTTCTTCAGAGATCTGGCCATCTGGCTCTGAGTAAGTCACATAGCCTTAGATTTTCAACTTGTGAAATGAGCGACATGAATCCAAGAACCACGAGGCCCTTGCCAACTTTAATGTTCTGTCTTCTGCTAAGGCACCCACGGTCAAGAACCCAAATCTCCCTGCTTCTTCTCTAGTTTTCCAGCTCTTTCATTCCCATCATTGCTTTTACAGTCAGATTCCAATGGTCCTGGCCCTGTACCTAGATGGAAGACAGAAGAGTGGTGTCAATTATCTCAGTAACCTAGGTGTGTTCTCCCCTCCAATTGTGGGCACATGAATTCCTATTTGCTACCTGGGCAGTGATGGGTTCTTCTCCTAGTCTGGGAAGGAATACAGTCAATCATTTGGAACCAGGGTTTATTGATACATCACAAAACCCCCAGTTAGTGCATAGAGAGAGCAAACTTCAATAGAAGAAGATTCCTGACAAGGGATCAAATTCTGATCAATTGCAGAGAGAGCGGGCAAGTTTTTCTAGACATTCGGGGATTTAGAGAAGAGTGGGCCAAGATGCTGGGGTTCTAGTCACAGGATGCTGGGTTGGTAGCCACACTAAACTGTGTAATGATCTGGATCCAAACCAAGGTGCATGGACATGAGGGACTTTAGAGGAAACAAGGAAGTGTTTGCCTCTAGAAAAGGTTTTGGTTTGTTGTGAACTAGAAAAAGACAAGATCTCCTGAGTAAATTGGAAGCATGGGGACCTTAGGGGAGGGTTGAAGGGGGAGGGAATAGGCAGGGAGGGGAGCAGAAAAAAATTTAGAGCTCAATAAAAATCAATTTTTTAAAAAAGTAAAAAATTAAAATGTTTTGGCTTGTCAAAGAAAATGATCTTTGACAACTGTTCGTCAATCTGTCTCTTATTCTTGGTGCAGATTCTGGAAGGCAAATCTCTTAGTTGCAAATGTTTCTGCTAACATTCCCACTGCGAGAAAGCTTGGGAGCCCTCTTAAAGCAGCCAGGATGCTCCTTAAGAAGGGACACAGGTGAGATCCCAATAGAACATCCCCATTGTCTTAGTGTGTGGGTGCACCCCTCGTGGTCCTGAGTTCCTTGCTCGTGCTCCGTCTCCTTCTGCTCCTGATTTGGACCTTGAGATTTCTGTCCGGTGCTCCCGTGTGGGTCTCTGTCTCTGTCTCCTTTCATCGCCTGATGAGGTTAATATTCCTGAGGATGCCTATGTGTTTGTCAGCTGGCCTAGGTCTGAAAAAACATGGGATAAATCCGGACTAGCTGAACATAGCGGACAATGAGGAATACTGAGAATTCAAGAACAATTGCAGTGGGTTTTTGATCCTACTGCACGTACTGGCTTTGTGGGAGCCTAGGCAGTTTGGATGCTCACCTTACGAGACCTGGATAGAGGTGGGCAGTCCTTGGGCTTCCCACAGGTCAGGGAACCCTGATTGCTCTTCGAGCAGATGAGGGAGGGGGAATTGATCGGGGGAGGGGGAGGGAAATGGGAAGCGGTTGTGGGGACGAGGCAGAAATCCTTAATAAATAAATAAATTTAAAAAAAAAAAAAAAAAGAAGGGACACAGGTGCTAGCTCTGAAAATGAATTGGTTTGAGGTGGGGCCCAGCCCCGGGGGAACCTCACTTTCCACCAACAACTGCCGGCATTAGGAGCTCTTACCTTCATTCCTATGATGCTGTCTTGAAAAGGAGCGGGTTCTCCTTTTGAACCTTTGAGACCAGGCAGCCCCTGGGTAAGATGTGAAAAACTTGTGAGAAATTTCTGTTTATACTCTGTGTACACATACACACACATACACACACACACACACACACACACACACACACACACACACACACACAGAGAGAGAGAGAGAGAGAGAGAGAGAGAGAGAGAGAGAGAGAGAGAGAGAGAGAGAGAGAGTTGCTAGCAATATGAACTGATTATATAGAGGATCAGGCAATGAGAGCCTGAAGGTATGTTTATTGGGCTGGCAAAATATTGGCCATGTTTGGGGGCAAAACCCAGCTTATACAGAGCTCATCTTGAGGCTGTCTGCCTTTCTTCTATCTTTATCTCCAGGCTCTGTGAAGGGATGAGGGTTAGAAAGTAGCAGACTTTAGATCTAAATCAGAACACTGCTTTAAGGAAAGCTCTACCCGTTACAGGTTCTACATTACTGACAGGGTCTT